>NC_133619.1:7140222-7210222 GCF_048593235.1 Sminthopsis crassicaudata
TGTTTTCCCAAGGTGGGGTTTTCTCCGCCTGTGACATAACGGCATCCGCACTGACAAACACACAGGTGTGCATTTTAATGACTCCATTTCGGTGCGATCAGGGGTCTTCCTTAGTCAGACTTAACCATCTCATGCTATAATCTGTCCTATAGAATGTCAGGGTCAAACTACACGGCCACGTGCAAAAACCTCAAGTGCATCCCAAGCAAATCAAACCATAATTGGGAGATGTTTTAAAAAATACAATCAAACATAATGTTAATCTAAGGTTTTCTAAGTCAATACGCGGCCTACAGGAATGAGACACCATTGATGCAAAAGATCCATAGACATAATTTGTGGATTGCTCCAATAAACCAGTGGATCAGAAGTGCTTAGGACCCTAGAATGAAAATCACCGCTACAGTTCCATCGGCTTCTGCGCAGTCAACTTCTACTCAAACTTCAAGATCCAACTTGGATCTTACCTGGGGCCATTATGGGCTTAAAGCTAGGGAGACGAGGGCTCAAACTGATGAATTCAGAGAGTATTTAGACACATCAATGAGGAAATCAGAGCCGTCCAGGCCTGGGGCTGGCCTAGGAGTAACTTCCCAGCAAAATGGCTCTAAATGCTCTCTAGCTTTGCCCAACAATGATGCATGCATTAAGATGTTCTAAGTCTATGGCTCTAGCTGAGTTTCTAAGTACTAGAAAGGGGGGGGGGGAAGGAAATTTAGCCTTAACTTTTGAGCTTCTAGATGGAGAAAGAAAACCCACACATGTCTTTCCCTTTCAAAGTCCACAAGGCCAGAATTACTATTTTTTTTTTCCCCTGAAGGTGAGATCCAGCTAAGGGAGAGAAAAAGATTCACCTGCTGCCCCCACCCCCCAAAACACACTTACATACACAATCATGAATTCCAATTAAGAAAAAAAGTAAATCACCACATGAGCATTTTGTGTACTGAATTGTTGACCAAAAGAGATGCTCACTCTGAAAGTGTCTTTTGGCACCAAGAAGTAAAATTTCTGCCATCAAAAGAAAATAATTCTAGCTTTTTACCTGATGAGAATTAACATCTACATAACATTTTAAGAGGTCTGAGGATAATCAGGAGAGCTATTAATGATTTTACAGCAGGGAAGGAAAGAGGGAGGGAGGAGCAGAGAGAGGAAGAGAAAAAGAGAGAAAGAGAGAGAGAGAAAGAAAGAGATAGAAATAAAGAGAGAAAGAGAAAAAGAAAAAAAGAAAGAAAAGAAGAAAGAAAGAAAGAAAGAAAGAAAGAAAGAAAGAAAGAAAGAAAGAAAGAAAGAAAGAAAGAAAGAAAGAAAGAAAGAAAGAAAGAAAGAAAGAAAGAAAGAAAGAAAGAAAGAAAGAAAGAAAGAAAGAAAGAAAGAAAGAAAGAAAGAAAAGAAGGGAAGGAAGGAGGGAAGGAAGTAAGGAAGGAAGGAAGGAAGGAAGGAAGGAAGGAAGGAAGGAAGGAAGGAAGGAAGGAAGGAAAGAAGAAATAAAAAAGGAAAGAAAGAAAGAAAAAGAAAACAAAAGAAAAGAAAGAATCATGCACACTGGTCACCCAGGATTCTAGGAAGAACCTCCAAACTCCCCACCTCCTAAGGGAGCAGTGATAAACTAAGCATACAGAAGGAGACCTGTATTTTCGGACTTGGCCAATTCGCCTCAAACTTATTTGATACAAAGGTTTTGTTTTTCTTCTTTTACTTTTCCCTCTGGGGATGTGTGCATTTGGGAGGATGGAGTCAGAGGGTAGGTTGCAAGACAATGCAAGAGAAATAAATGCTTGTTAGTTGAAAAGGGCTTAAAAATAATTCTACGTGTATTATCTCAACAAGTTCTCACCCCTCTTCATGGAAAGTACTTGATTGAAGTACCCCATTGCAGTGACAAGGAAAAAGACCCAGAATGGATAAATTACTCCCTGGGATCTTGGGGCCATTTTGTTATTTGTTTCACATTTGATGAAGGGAATTTTTTGTGTGTGTTTCAGCATTAGAACTGGACATGTACAAATACCTTCCTACAAATATGGCTGTCTGTATGTCACACCTGACAGAGGCTCGTCTGCTTCTCCAAGTTATTAGTTTGGTTCCATCTGCAATGGTTCTAACCCAATGGACAAGGGTTTCTTTTTGCCTATGTCCCTACAGGAGAATGAAGGTTTGGGAGGACTGAGAGGTAAGTCCAGGCGATCAATGTCTGATCTTTTCTCTTTTGAGTCTCAGGTGTTTTCATCTTCTGGAAGACAATGAATGACCTCAATCATTTCCTTGAATCCTGTACTTATGAACAGGACCATGAATTATGGAGGGCTTTTGAGAAACTACCCCCATCCAGCAAATAGTAGGCGCTAAATAAATGTTGATTATTAATTTTAATATTTGTTGCCTTGATGGATTTGATGGGCAGCTGGATAGATGATGTGAAGAAAGAAGCCATTTGATGTGAGAGAAGAGGCTCTAAACTCAGAGGCCCCTGGGTGAGGTGTCCCTGATGATCTGGGTTCCCTGACTCAGACCTATCCACCCCTCAGAGACCATAAAATAAGAATGGCCAATTCAATGCAAGGGCCTTTCTAGTTAAAACAAGGAAAACCCAACTAGCCAAACCAAATAAATAGCATATGCCTGTTATATTGCCAATTGTTCTTTAATGACTCTAGGAAATAGAGTTTTGAACCTCCGGGAAATTAAGGGGGACAAAAAGGTGGAAGATAAGAATAACAGATAATTATAGAATTAGCTCTCCTATTGGACTTTTAAAGTTTTACAGAGACTGGCCGCAACCTGCATTTCCCACAATATTATACATGACTTCCCCCCCACCCTGCATCCTGCAGTCTAGACAAATTGACCTTTTTATTGTTCCTCAGACAGGATCTTTCATCTCCCATTTCAGAACCTTTGCAATGGCAAAGGACGATATTTCTATTCCACCTCTACCCTGCGGCCTCTAAATCGCTGCTCCCTATTCCTCCGGCTACTAATGCTTTTCCCACTTAAAAATCAAAACCAACCAAGCAAGAACCAAAATGTATATTTTTGGGTGTTGGTAAATATTTAAAAGTACATAACATTTTATCGGATGGAATGTCAACTCTTTAAGGGTTGTAGTTCTTTCATATGTTTGATTTTGTATTCTTCCGTTGCATCCGACATTCATGAGGAGTACCTAATAAATGCTTGCTGATTAATTAATGATCAGAAACTGCCAAACTCAAGGATTATTCCAATATCATGCAGAGGCCCCCTTAAACATTCTATGAGCAGGACGGAGAATCTTCAATTTCAAAAATCACCAATCTCAGTCGCCTTCTAATCCAACTCATGAACCTGAACAAAATCCCCCTGAAACATGCCCAGAAAGGGTCATTCTCATGATTACTTACATCAGCCCACTTTGATCTGAGCCCTCTCTCCTCGTTGGGAATGTTTCCTCACATCAAATCCAAGTCAGCTTCTTGGTAAATTCCAACTATCCTTCCTTATTTTGCCCTCAAAGAACATACAGGCTTCTAAGCCTTCTTCCAAGGAATATTGTTTAAATATTCCTTGGAAACTGTTCAAGTTATCACTACATCTCCTCTTCATCAGGTTAACCATCTCCAGTTCCATCACATGTAAACGTTGAGTTTCTCACCATTTTGGTATCTACCAGCTTATCAGTTTCTCTCCTAAAATACGTGGTCCCAAATTTTAGGCTCATTGGGCATAGAATAAAGAAAGAGGATTTTAAAATGTCATTTCTGACCTGAGCCAAGAAGAAAGTAAGAAAGCCTTGTAGGAAAACAGAGAATGTTTGTATTCCTTCCTGCAAGGTCACTCTGACAAACACAGCAACTGTGCTGCCAGGTCAGTGGCCTTGGAGATCTAATGAGCTAACAGTTAAACTCTTTAAAAATAATAATAATGATGCTTTTGAAATTTTGAAATTTTTGGTTGATTCTGGCTGAATTTTTGGATTTGTAACAACACAGCTCTCAATTGCTCTCCCATTTAAAAAAAGAAAAATGTGTTTTTTTTTTCTGTTTTCTCAATTTTTCATCCGGGTGTTTTCATTCCACTGGGAAAAGAAGGAAGGAATTTCTTCCTGTGCTTAATTTTTAATAATCAGAAAAATAAATTCAAAATCTAAGAGAAGACTACCAGCAATGATGATCGAAATAAAGCTTGTGCATTGTGGGAAAGTATGAAGTGCCACCTTTGGTAGGGTGGCCCTCCCCTCACCCCAAGCAGATGCCCTGGAGAAGAGCATTGTAGTAAATTAAGATGCAGACTGTCAGTTATAGATAAAGAATCTCATTTAGTGGAAAATTTTACATGGGCTTTCCGAAAGTCCTACACCATCCTATTTCCCACAAGCTATGAATATACTGGTAAAAGGAAATGTAGATGTTGGGCCCAGATAACAACGAGCTGAGGGGAGGAGAAGGAGGCATAGCATAGCAGTCAAGGGTTTGAAAGGTTGGTACAAGGAAGAGAGATTCACCTGATTCTGATTCTGCTGGGACCCCGTAGGGTCAGGTCAGAGTCACAGACACCAATTTAGCCTTGATTCCAGGAAACAGGTCTAAAAATTAGAGCCGTCTCATGGTGGAATGGACTACATTGGGAAGGACGAGGTGGGAAGTAGGAGAATCAATCCCAGGACTGGAGGTCTTCAAGATGAGGTGGGGAGACTGTGGAAGGAAGTCATGGCCAGCTATAGCTTGGACTAGACAGCTCCAGAAACTCTTGCTGCTTTAAGATGCTCTGATTGGGCACGATGCCCGTCAGGTCAGGGATCACTTCCTTTCTTCATATTTGTGAAAGACTTCCTATGCAATGTCATCGTCCAAACAAATCTAGCTCCCTGATCACAGTCAAGTCAAAGTGTCAATAAAAGAAAATGGGGTCCTCCCTACAGTCAGAGATCTGTGTCACTCTGATAATCAAATAAAGCCCTCCTACCCAACCCTCCTCCTTTAAAATAATAATAATAATAAATAGTGATTGAGAACAGTTTCCTAATCGGTCAAGGGGCTTTTCTTTAAAGTTCCTCCTACGATGGCAGACACTGGGTTTAACAATTAAAGGATATTGAATCTGTGCTTCTTTAGGAAAATATAAGGTTAAATCATGACATTAGATGGGGTGGGAATATCAGGCAGGGGAAGAGACACAACATCGTTTCAAACGAGTGCTACAGATTTCTCTGTTTATTCAAGGCTCCACATCACCAGCATTTCATTCAAATTAATCTAATTGACCAGGATTCCCAGATATTTCATCAGTTCAAAGAAATTATAAACAAGAAGCTTTTCTTTTTCTTCTTTCTTTTTACGAGGATAAAGAAAACAAGAGAATCCTGGAAATGATCTATTAAATAACCTCCGGGAGTCCAAGCTAGGTCACCTCAAATATTTGGACGCAGAACCAGGATCCACTTATTTGTCCTCCTAGAACATAAGAAATTAAACCAGTCCAATCTTGAAGAAGATTTCATGGCTTACAATGGGGTCAGCCACAGACCTGCCTTCTGCAAAGGATCAGTGGGAAACAGGGGAAAATTCCAAGATGGTTGTACACTCAGACTTCTCCAGCCTACCTGATCCTCTTATATTCCTTGTAATTTCTCCATGGAAACTTCATCCCAAAGACAGGAAGGAACAGAAAATGCAAGTAGAGAGAAGGCAAATATATCCCCGATAAGAACTGGTTAGGAAGCGTGTTTCCATATGTAGCTCAGGGAAGGGTTGGTTTGGGCTCTCTCTTAGATGGATGTGTCAGGGAGGTCAAAGATTTTTTTTTAAGTCCTATAAACACTAAGATATTTATAGTAATACTTTTAAATGCACATTGATTGGGGAATAGCTAAATAAGATGTGGTAGATAAATGTAATGGAACATCACTGGCCATGGCCAAGTCTTGACTTTGGGTCCTCATCAGTAAAATGAAGCTTGGACTAGAGGGCCCCCAAGGTCTCTTATAGACCGAAAGCTTCCACATTAGGCTCCTTTTTCTTTGTTTTCCTTTGAAACTAAAGTAGAAGACTATACATGAGGAATATTACATGGAATTTTGAATGTAGTTGATGTCGAGGTTAATTTTTATGAATTATTTTCACTTCTTAAAATAAAATCTTTGCTATAAAAATAATAACACAACCTTCTCAAAGTGGGACAAATATGATGGAAGAATACAGATAATATTTTAAAATATATCAATAAAATGATGATGATGCTATTGATGTTGAGAAAGAGGAAGAATACAAGGAGGAGAGGCAGGTGAGCAGATCACTCTAAGCAAAATGGAAAAATACCCTGATTATATTTAATGGAGTCAAGCTGATCCAATGATACTGATAAATAATTCAAAGAAGAAAAGACCATTGGACAATAGACATAAGTTTCAGTAAGTAAGAGCTCAGTTCAGTAAGACCTCTGGATTTAAAATCTAGTGTTTTGAGTTTACTTCCTTTTCTCCTAAAGATCTCAGGCAAATCACAGGTTTCTGAGTCTTAGTTTCATGATGTAAAATTTTTTTAAAAGTTTTGGTTAGAAGAACTTCCAGTTCTAAAGCTATGATCACATGATGATTAGAAGGGAAGAGGGTGAAGGTGAACAGCCACGGATGAAGGGCCTGAGATGAGTCAAGCATTGTGCTAAGTGCTTTATAAATGTTGTCTCATTTCATTGATGAAGATTACCCTAGCATGGGTTGCCTTTCAAGTAATAAGACCTCCACTCACCAGCTGAGCAAGGTTGAAGGTTGCTCAAAGACCCACTGAATTTCAAGGCTCTGTGACAACAGGATATTTAAAGGTTTTCAGAGACCCAGGGAGAGGTCATCTATCTGATAACAAGGAGAGTCAGTGACAAGAGCATTGCCAGAAGTGGCTTCTTGTATGACAGAAATTTAGTCATCCATCGTGTAAATAGGAGGGACTCCAAAGTGAGAGAGCACCAAGCAGACTGTCACCGAGTCCACAGGGCACTCCAGCCCTTCCGTCCCTTCCTTAGATACTTGCCCCAGGCAGGAAAAGCAATGATACACCACTGGAATCAATGGTTCCTTTTAGCTACAATAATAAAACTCACCTCTCTCTCTCTCTCTCTCATCTCTCTCTCTCTCTCTCTCTCGAGAGAGAGAGAGAGAGAGAGAGAGAGAGAGAGAGAGAGAGAGAGAGAGAGAGAGAGAGAGAGGAGAGACAGAGACAGAGAGAGACAGAGAGACAGAGAGACAGAGAGACAGAGAGAGAGAGAGAGAGAGAGAGAGAGAGAGACAGAGACAGAGAGAGAGAGAGAGAGAGAGACAGAGACAGAGAGAGAGAGATTTAAGATGACAAAACTATTACCTGCATTATCTTATAAGAGACTCACAACCATCACCAAGTTCAGAGCTATTGTCATCCCTATTTTTCAATGAGGAACGTAACAAGGGGAGAAGTTAACCAACTTCCCCATGCTCTTTCGGGGAGCTCCTGGGGCAGACCTGAAAGCCTGGCTTCTTGGATGGCAAGCTCGCTGCCCTAGCCCCTAGAGCACATCAGCCCTCCAGGCCACAGATCTCCGGTCTAATGGTACTTCTGCTGCCTGGGATAAAGGACAGTCACAGACTTCAATTCACTGCGGCTCAGTCCCAACTCCCAAGATTTTCAATGACACCAAGTGGAAGATGTGATTTCTGCTTTGAGTTAGAAGCTTACAATCCAATTTTTCTCCCAGGAGTTATTACTGTATGGGAGAAAAAATCTTCCCTGGCCAAAGGGTCCCCGGCTAGAAATGCAGAGAAGTTACAGGAGAAAGGAAGCAGAGGGATGGTCACAGGAAGTGGCAAAGCCTGAAACGCCAGCCTGTGTCGGGAGAGAAGAAAAGGACAGTCATATTTACCCAGTGTCTTCTCACTAAGTCACAAATCAAGGAGAAAAGCAAAAACGCTCAGGGCTGGGCCCCGAGGGCAGGGCCACAAAGTCGTGATGCAGGATAAACTTTCCAGATTTACAGAAGCGCTCAGGGCTTGCCCCATAATGGGGTTTGTACTTCCATGGCGCAGGGAGGCTTACAAAGCATCTTTCTGCCAACCAAGCTGTGACACGAGCATTGCAAGTCTGACTTGGGGTAGTTCTGCAGCTAATTAAGCTGAAGTTCAGAGAAGTTAATTGATTTTCCCAATGACCCAGAGAGAGGACTCAGATTCAGCATTCTTCTTGTTAAGCCCGGCATCTTCCCACTATACTACACTACCTCCTTATATAAAGAGAGTCTGACCTTGGGTGCCAAGCGGGTGCCCTGCACTGGCATGGTACAGAGAGCACTGCACTGAGAGCCAGGAGGAGCTGACTCGGAATCCTGCAGCGGGCACTTCTGAGCTACACGACCATGGCCCAGTCATTCTGGGCTTCACTTCGCTTATTTATCAAGGGAAAAATAAATAACAAGCATGACCACACACAACTGTTTTAAAGACCAAATAGAGTAACCTAGAAGTGCTTTTAAAGAGCTGAATAAACCTTGTCATTACTATGTTCTTGATAATACTATGATTATTAGAACGACAGGGCCAGAATGCGAACTAGACTGTCAAAGAGGACATGAGCATTGTGGATGACCTTCACCGGATCACTGCTACGTGGATTCGCAGATGGTAGAATCAGTGCTCGAAGTTGCAGAATGGCAGACTGAGGTTCAGTGCAATGAATTTAACAATGAGAAATGTGTTTTAGGAGAAGGGGCTGTCGACAGAGGAAGTCGGTCCATCACCAATAACTACTTGCAAGTAATGGCTGGACCAAAGCTTGGAGAAGGGGCTGCTGACAGAGGAAGTCGGTCCATCACCAATAATTACCTACTGGACCAAAACTTTCAAGGATCTTTCAAGGGGAAAGTGGGATCGCCAGTCGGATCTGAGTTGGTGCAGGGGGTCTCTGACAGTCAGAGGATGAGCTTTAAAATACCAGATCAGGGCCTGACTCTTGGTGAGACCTTGGACAAACCCACACATTTGTAAAGGGGAGATTTCACGGGTATTTCCAACCCTAAATCTAGGATTCTACCTCCCAGTGTCCATGATGACATTTTCACCGAGGACAATTTCTAGTCCCATCCCGTGTCACTTTCCAGGTATCTTCTGTATCCTGAAAGATCTGCTATGACTGGTTACTCTCCCAGTGAGGGCTACATCCAGCACTAGATATTCTCCCTTCTGAAAATGTCTTTAGTTTGGAGGAATTGGACATTGTGAAATTCAGTGGTTTGAGCATCATCAATTTATTAAGTCAGAAACTTCCTTTACCAGGAAAAGGGAAACTGTGTTTAGAAAAAAAAAAAAAAAAAAAAAAAATCTAGTGCTAGCACTGTGACTCGAGACCCACATTCATAACACAGTTTTTAAAACTTTTAAAAACTTTCTTGAAAATTCAACATTCAGACAACAACATTAAAATCAAGGAGGTATTTTTTCTTTCCTTTTCCTTTCCCCCACAGCCATCCCTCCTCCCCCTGCAAAAATAATAAGATTATAGAAGAAGGCAGAAAAAGGAAAATATTTTTGATGGACACCTGGGCTTGGAAGCCAAAAGTGAAGGAAAAAAAATCCCAACACAACTTAGCAAAATTCTGGCAAATGTTGCCCCTCAATAAAATATAGAGGGAAAGAATAACATGAAATCTATGAGGCCAGATTTGCCTCAAGTGGAAATTTTCTCAGACTTAGAAACCGGATCCATTCACTACCTTCTGGGCTAACCTCCCAGCCTCAGAAATACTGGAAGTCGATGCCAGAAGGTAGACATTATGCTTAAAATAGGGGGACTGGGAAGGAGAGGCCCCCAGAATGTGGGAGGAGCATGAGGGACTCCATGAGGAGACCACACTGCTTCCTTCCATCCGAGAGGTCTAACCACTCAGCAGCAGGAGCAAGGCCTGTGTCCAAATGTTCTCCAAAGGATAAATCTCCAAACTGCGTACCACTAATCTGCGAATTCCAAGAGCAGGTTTTCCAGTGGGGGGAGGAGGGGAGACAATAAGCGTAGGGCCTGAGAATCTGGTGTCGAAAGCCCCTGCACAGTCTTGCACGTGCTTTGTCAATGAATAACCAAAGCCTTGGTTTCTGTTATGCTTAATATGGACAAAAGGCCCACTGAGGACTTTGGCCTCCCAGGCCAATCAGAAGGCTCAGCTCCCTTTGGCCTGCTCTGCTGCTCCCTCCTGTACACAAGAGGCTGTGGTTTGCTCTTCCCCTAAACAAGCCACATAAATAGAAACTGCCACTCAAATGCAAAAGTATCTTGTTTTGAAGAACTGGACTTGGAGAAGTTTTCTTTAAATACTAAAGGACCAAGTTTTGTGGTAATTGGGAAGGAGCAATGGAGGATCTACTTAGGAAGGATGAGAAGACCCAGGGGGAGCGAAGAGTGCCTATCGGTCAAGACCACTGATGGCCGTCACCCAAGTGCTGGAATACATGGCATCCCATGACAAGTCAAAGCAGAGGGAGTCTTTGTGCTGGTTCTCAAGGCTGCACTTTCTGGGGGAAACCTCACTCTAATAAGCTTTTCATACAAGATGTGAATAAATTGTATTCTTGAGCAAAAAAACAATCTTTTTTTTTCCCACTAAAGGGAATTGGGCGGGAGGGAGGGAAGGAGGGAGAAAGAAAGGGAAAAAGGAAAAATGGGAGGGAGGGAAGGAGAGAGGGAGGGAGAGAGAGAGAGAGGGAAAGGAAAAGAAAGAGAGAGAGAGAAAGGAAAAGAGAGAGAAAGACATACACACACAGAGACGGGGGGAGAGGGTGAGGAAGAGGTTTGAATATTATTGCCAGAGCTTAGAAGAGGATAACAGGGGGCTATACTCTATCTTGTAAAAACACATTGAAAAGATGATAGACAAAAAGGGGGAGAAAGAGCAGGAGATTAGGAGGAGAAAGGGCAGGGGAAGAGAAAATAGACAAAAGAGAGATGAAGACTTAGAGGCAGAGAGCATCCAAGAGTCTGCCAGCCCAATCCCCATTAGCCTCCTCCTCCAACTGGGCCGCAGTCTTCCATGATTCAACAACATCTATGTCCCATACATCACTCTCCTACATCCAATGCTTAGACAAATTGGATCCACCACAAAAATACAACCTTCCATCACTGGGCCCTTCCTGCATTTCTGAACGTCTAACCTAAAAGCCTTCGACTCCAACCCTACATGTTTATCTCCCATTCTAACCCCATCTCTATTCCTGGTTTTCTTCAAGGCTCAGATCAAACAACACCTTCCCATGAAATCTTTTCCGCTCCTCCACTTATTGATTCTTTAGCTTCAATATTATTGAAACTCTATGTTCCTTCACATGTGCTAATGGCTTCCTTCAGTTAGAATATAAGCATCTTGAGGGCAAGGTTACCGTCCCTTTTTACCTGTATCCATGGAGCCTAGAGAAGTCTCGGACATAACTGTCCATCGAGGAGCCTAATTTTAAGTTAAACTGACTTAACGATCTTAACCACGCATCTCTTCTAAGTCCAGAACATTGCGAACGATGTCAAGTTTTCCAGATGTATCGATTCGTTTTTGGTTTCTCTTCTTAAAAACAAAATCTTTGTTATGAGAGGGGGCTTTTCATGTGGAGGACAGGAAGGGATACAAGGGGAATTAAGTAAATATTTACGTCAATAAAAAATGAATTTAAAAGTATTTCTTCAACTCAGTATGAGGTAAAGAGCTTTGGGCAAACAGCAGGAGCCCACATGAGGTCGGTGTCAGGTCCAGCTGATTGGACGCTATGGGCTGAAGAAGAGAAATCTTGACTGACAGGGGCCTAGCAAACAGTGTTCTTTGCTCCAAGTCCTTTTCTCCCTCCTCCCAGCCCTCCCATAGCTGTGATCACTCATTAGCACTTTCTGCAAGTTTAGTAGCTTATTTTTGTTTGTTTGTTTGTTCAGTCAATCAACACCGATATAACTGGCAGGTTCTTCCTTCTTTTCCTCTGCTTTCCCTCTCGACTCAACATGCCTTCCTCTCAAACACAGGAATCTTTTGTAGATTCTACATTAGCTAAACACAGGCCCTCTGTGGTCACAGAATTCTATTTTAAAATGTCAAACCATGATATTCAACAGCTGAAAGACTGTCCTCTGTTGGCCGGACCCATGTGCTCACATGATTACCCTATATTGGTTAGGAGGAAGAGGGATGGTAGAAGGGAGGAGAAGGAAACAGAGACAAAATGAAGAAAGGAAGAGGAGGAAAATGAAGTTTCTTTTGCTCATGAGCACCTACCCAAGTAGAATATATCCTCCCCTGGATCCTAATGGCATTAGAATCCTCTTTAATGACATTGGAGAAACATAGCTCAGGCATCTGAGATGACCTGGATTTGACTAGATGACTTCCACTGTCCCTTTTAGATCTGGAGCTACGGTAGTATGAGATTTCCTAGTCCCAAACCAATTCAAGTCATGAGTCCCGTTTATAACAACTCTCATAAGTCCTCATCCAGCCCCTGCGCCAGGTTGTTCCATTAATATACACCTGGGATTCTTGTGAAGTCTTTCATCTCCAATCACTCCCCATCTTAAGTCCACATCTAATTCCGAAACACAGTTCATGAGACTCTCCATTCTATCTCTGAAGGCTCTGAAAATTTCTTATATTCTATGAACAAATTACACTCTACCGACACTCTCCTACTCTTCTCCAAGTTCCTCTCATTTCTGTCTCAACAATCTGTTCAGTGAAATCATCAGCAAGACAAAGCAAAACCTCAGCTTTTAGTAGAGGAAGCTCAATCAAGTGTGTGCATATGGAATATGCCTCATCCCAATCTGAAGCTTTATGAGCAGTATCAGAAATTCATCATCCAATTCTTCCAGCCGGCCTGCTGGCCCAAAGGCCAAGCCTAAGTAGTCTCTATTCCTCCCCCTTCTACTCCTTCTCTTCCTCTCCTCCTCGTTCTTTTTCTTCTTCTTGTTCTTCCCCCTTCTTGGTCTTGGTCTTGTTTTCTTCTTCTCTTCTTTTCTTTTTCTCCTCTTCTCTTTTTCTTCTTCTTTTTTCTTCTTTTCTTCTTTTTTCTTCCCTTTTTCTTTTCTTCTCTTTTTCTTCTCTTCTTTTCTTCTCTTCCTCTTCTTCTTTTCTTCTCCTCTTTTCATTTTCTTCTTTTCTTTTCTTCTCCTCTTCTCACTTTCTTCTTTTATTTTCTTCTTCTTTTCTTCTCCTCTTCTCATTTTCTTCTTTTCTTTTCTTCTCTTCTTTTTTATTCTCCTCTTTTCTTCTTATTTTCTTCTTCTCTTCTCATTTTCTTCTTTTTTATTCTCCTCTTCTCTTCTTTTCTTCTTTTCTTTTTCTTCTCCTCTTCTTCTCCTCCTTCTCCTTCTCCTTCTCCTTCTCCTTCTTCTTCTTCTTCCTTTTCCCTTTCCTCTTCTTTCTTCTTCTTTGCTTTGCATTGCCCAACCATGTCTCCCCAGTCAAAATCACAGATTTCATTACCACACAGAATACCTTCCACCTAATCTTTGCAGGTCGAGAATCATGCCATAGTCTAGTCATGAGTAGCATTTTACTGAAAGTTTGTGATACATTGGTTGATAAAGACTCCTTTAGTAACAAAGTCTCCCCACTCCTTCCTCACAACAATAAAGTTTCTTGCTTTATTTATTATCCATGTTCTGCATTGGTATGCAAACATCTGAGCCCATGAATACTTCCTCTTTTCTTCCCTCATGACATTGCACCTTGGGAATAACAAAGCGGATTCCTGGTGGGTGGCACTTTACCTGCTGATTTCCTTTTCTTTTCTCTGGTTTAGCATCTATGCCCTTTTTCTTTCTCCAACTCCCATTGTGGCCTAAAGCCTTTATAAGCCACATCTGTCAAAATCTAGGCAAATTAATGCAATGCTAATGATGTAAAATGAATACCAATTGTCAAATCTTCCGCGAGACTGACGACGATGAGGAGTTTGCTACTTGCAGAAGATTAGTTCAGCATCTCCCGAGATTGATACTGAATACCTTGTGCCTCGCCCAAGCTCAGGGGGTTCAGTGAAAAGGGCACTGGACATGGATGTGAACCCTGGCTCTTTGGCCTGATGCTTGGGCAACGCTGAGGAATCCGTTGAATTGCTCAGCTCTGTTTGCATTCCTATGTAATCCCAGTAATTAGCACAGTGTTGGGGACAGTGTAGGGCCTTGATAAATGCTTGTTGACTAACTGACTCTGTAAAATGATGAGTCAATGCTAGACAAAGAGTTCTTCACTTGGGGTTTGTGAATTTAAGAACAAAAATATTTAACCCAACTGTTTTCTTGTGTAATACTACCTATTATTTTAAGCATTCATCTGATGGCCAAAACAAGGTTGTCAAAAGCATGACCCCAGCTGGAGGCCAGGTTTTTGCCTTTAGAAAAAAGACAATAAATCACTTGAAAAGCATCTTCCCATTGCTTTGGTTGACATTAATGATGGGGAAGGTCAGGATGGGGATGGTAGCAAGAACTCATAACACAATGCAAGGTTTCTAACGCACTGACTTATTTGGCTGGAGGAAGAGGATGCTAAAATAACCGTGCTCCCCAGGGGTTACGAACATGATTGCATTTGCTTTTCTGACCAGCTCTGTGAGGTAGGTAGTACAACATTCATTATCCCCAAGCTTCAGATTAAATAAAACAAAGCACTGAGACCCGCGGTTACCCACAGTCACCTAGCTCATGAGAGCCTGTGTATTCAGGTCAATAGCTTCCTACAATCATATGAGCCATTTTCCACGTAAGCACTTTCTGGAACCCCACCTAAACTCCAACAGTTATTAGCTTTCTGTTTCATGCAATTACTTTGTTTTGATTTATCTGTATACATATGGCACTCTTGGAAGAAGGTAAGTTCCTTGAGAAATAGGCTTTTATTTGGATTTATTTTAATTCTTAATTTTGAGCTGGATATGATAAGCAAATTTCAAAAAAAAAAAAAAAAGAGTTGACTGTACTGTTCTGACTCAATGCCCATCCCGCTCTCCACCATCTAGGGCACAATAGATCCGGCCTTGCTGGCCACACACAACCTCACCGAAATGTTTTTATTCCTGATTTTTGGTGTCCCAAGACCGGTCTCTGCTTGGCCACATTATGAGCCCTGGGAATCGTTCCAATTTCCCTCCATCCCTTCGCACCAATAATGCGCTCTCCTGATGGCGCCGCGCAAAGCAGAAGGCCGTGCATGAAGCTGTTTGTTCCATCCTTGGGGCTGGCTATGTGTGTGGCTGAAGGAAAGTTGTTGACGACTAAAAGTTAACCAAACATCTTATTTTTAGAAGAACATTTCGCTCCATCTTTATGGCGTCTGGACTCGTAACTACCCATTTCTCCAACCTTAAGCTGAGCCACACGAGAAAATTGCTAGAGTGATAATATTTCCAGGGCACACTGAGTCACTGTCCAACATCTAAAATGGGAAATAAATAATTTCTGAGGATCTGTCAGCACAATTGGACAAAGTGTTTTCAAATGTTGGTCCTCGGTAACCAGCCTCAACTCTCTACCTCAGGCAAGGGAAGAAAAAACAAAGACTTCTCTCTCAATCTTGAAAAAAGACTTTGGACCATTTTTCAGGCCCTTATCCAATCCAACTAACATTAGGTGTTCCAGGAACTGGGCTAGGTAGAGATGAAAAGATAAAAATCAACCAATAACTGCTCGGAAAGAATATTGGTCGGGAGAACGGGGAGGCGGGGAGATCATACGACGAGCAATAAAGAAATGAGCAAGCTTTGAAAAAAATGGAATAGATTGTTAGTGATATATTTTTTTCATATTGCCCACATTTCCCTCTATATCCTTTCCTTGTCTACTTCCTATAGTTATCACAAATAACACAGCTTTTTTTTAATAGAGGAAAAAATATCAAACAAAATCAATTAAGCCATTAAAAATATCTGCCATTTTATGATGTATTATTTACATCTATGGCCTCCATCCTTGGCAAAGGAGTTAGCAGAAGAGCTTTTTTAAAACTATTCTTTAGGAGCAAGCTGCAACAAGCATTTGGGGCGCTTAAACGAGCCTCCGGCAACTTAAAGACCAAAATGACTGCTCCTGCCCTCCGGTTGCTTACACTCAACATGGAGACATCTGAGTGTGCACAGGAACCTTTCTAGTTTGGGAAGTTGAGAATTGGCTCTCCCCCATTATGCACCAGGATCACTTTAAGCTAACACCAATATGAGGATGTCTGCGGACTTTTTCGCTAGAGATTCTCACTAGTCTGATCACTGGTTCTCCATTGTTTTGTCTCAGGACAATCTTATAAACCTTAAATCTTGCAATCTTAAAAATTAGTAAAGATTCCTTCTCCAACTAGCTTTTGTCTACGTGGGTTTGACCTTTAAATATTTAATATATTTGACATCAAAATATTTTACTATTATTATGAAAATGGTTTTGACCCTACAGACCAAACACTATTATCTTGGGTACCCCCAGGCATCCTGGGACCACAGGGAGAACCACTGCATGAAGAGGAGAGCCAGCTCAGGGGAACAGGACGCTGGGATTCTGCCGAAGTGTGGCTCCCACAAGACAGGCCACGATGAAACCTCGGACCAGAGAAAGTTTCCTCTAGAACAGAGCAGAGGAAACTCCTGGACCTTCTCATCCAAGCCCCACATTTTTCAGAGGACAGCCACAAAGTGCAAGAATAGCAGAGAAATGACTCCAACCCAGCTCTTCTCGTTCCCAAACCCTGCTGCTCTCTCCGGCACCAGTGAGTCTCCCGGGCCCTGCCTAGATAAAGAGGGAACTTCTTTCTCCGAGCACTTTGGCCCCTCTCCATCTGGGCTGCCAACATCCCTCCAAAACAACCAGCAAGATATTGGGAAGCCAAAGCTAATGGGCCCTTCTCCCCTTTGAGCACCGCTGTCCCGGCCAAGCTTGAGTGGCTTTGAAGACTTCCCATCCAAGCCATACTGGATGACTATTTCCCTCTTTTTACAGGTGAAATAGAAAAAGGGACTTTAACAAAACCAAATTTATTCAACCAGTGGGCCAGGCTTGAGTAAACACAATAATGGTCACCCTCTTGGGTTCCGAACCGGCGAGAGACCGTTGCCAAAAATCATTCTGACCAGAAGCCAACGAGTCATCCAGAACGGAGGAGAGAGCCACGACCCACCAGAAGGCCTCGCCGTGAGACCTCTTCCATCCACAGGATTTTTTCTAATGACTTGTTTTTCTGCTTTTGTATCAGAAGCCCTATTACCGAGCTGGGCAAAGCAGGCCATTTGTGTTTCTCCTGAGCCGTGCTTGAGCCTCTCACTGAGGGTTGCAATTAGATACTTGGGAAATCACATGAAAACACCATACAAGCCCACTGGTTCTCCACTCCCTCTCCCCCCACCCCCAATTATATACAATTATTTGGAATACAATGGATTAATGTACACTCCAATGCTTGTGTCCCTTCCTCTAACCACTTCTAACTGACAGTCTTCTTTTTTTTCAGCTGCAGAACACGGTGTACTCTGGAGATAATTGACTGCGGAATATGATGTTGTTTATTCAAAAACAGGTCACAGAGAACACAATTGGAGAGTCTTCCTTTATTCTCTTTACTTATTTTCCTCCAAGGGAAATGTACGACTCGGTTTCTCTTTGAATCAGGCATGTGGACTTTTAATTGCGGCTCTCCTTTTAATCCTGGGAGAGGGAATGCTGGGGAGGGGGTGGCGGGCAGAGGCAGGAGTGGCTGCCTGTCTCAGAGAGTGGGAAAGCCAAGTCAGTCAGGAGTGCTTCTTTTGTCATAGCTCCGGAGGAGAACCAGAGGGGAACAAGAGTATGAGGGCGGCAGGAGAGCAGACTGCTTCCAAATGAGCGTCCCGCCCTTCCTTTTCTGGGTGGGCTCCCAAGCGCGGCTAGAGTGCCCACCGTGCATCTACCCAGCACGGAGGAAGGGTAGCCTTTGGTCTGGGCTTAGAGATGCTATTTCCTGGGCCTGCCAGCGGCTTGTGAGTCCGCCCTTCGGGCCTATGAATCATTTGGCAAAATGATGATAACAAACCAAAAAAAAAAAAAAAAAAAAATCAAGAGTCCTGTTCAAATAGTGAACTCCCTGTGATTCAAAGCATTCAAGCAGAAGACTGCGGGGATCTATGGGAGGGCACTCCTGCTTTTGGGTGTGAGAGGTGCTTTCCAAGACCTTTTCCAATCAAGGCGTCATATTCCAAACCCTTCCAGGGACTAACCACCATCCACACCAACATCCGATTGCCTTGTCCGGCCCGGGAGGTTGGGGAATGAGCTAAAGAGAGCAGAGGAAAATAATCATCTGAATAAGGAGAGTCAGTATTCCAAAAACATTCTAAGGCTACAAAGAACTTCGCTCTGTTGTCACTTCCCCGTCCCAACACTCCTGGAAGATAAGCGGTCTGACGTACCCCGTTTTGCAGGGCACTGAGGCGAGAAGGGTTGGGATGGTTCTACGCTCCCTGAGGTGGAAGTCTCTGGTTCTCTAGTCTAGCGCTCTATCCGCTGTATCACATGGCTGCTGAGCTGAGCTCAACTGCCCAAGTACCCAGACACTCCACTTGATCGTGGGCATCCCCACACTGCTGCAGACTGCAGGACCTCTCAGCCTGCAAGTTCCACGTGGTCCCTGGATCCTCCCATCCTTTCACCAGATTACGTTCTCCAAATATTCTCAGCAATCCAAGATATCAGCGGATCACGCCTCTGGGTACCCCTCCGTCTCACTACGTGGGCAGTCCAGCCTCCTTCTCCCTCATACATTTCCTTAATGGCAGCTTCTCTCCCCTTCTTCCATAACGTCTTATTTCTCTGTAGAAGGTTTAGGCCATTTCCCGCCCTTTGGGTGACCCGGAATTTCAGTTCTTTGGAGACCATCATGTTTCTAGATTAACCAACGCATTGCCAGAAGAATATCACCATGATGGCGAGTCTTTCCTGGGGAAGAAGGTTGGGGTCAGGAAAACAAGAGAACCAGCTTGCTGTCCTCCTCGTTAAGTCTGGGCCCAATTCAACTGTCCAGGGCAGAACCTATAGAATGCATAGCAGCAGCTGGACCACAGAGAGTTCAGGGTGTTCACCTCAAACTCTTGTGTGGGGTCAGCCACCACGCTGGACAAACTGCCCTGAGTGGGGAAATGGCCTCCCTGCAACTCCCCCCTCCCCACTGGACTTCCTAGAACAAATGCTGCCTGGAAAGATTGCAGGTTAATCACCTAGAACACAGAAGGCACTTAATAAATGTTCATTAAGTGGGACTGAATTGAAGCCAGGTTGCCAGAGACACGTCTCCCCAGTATCCAAAGGCCCGTGGGTTTCATCCCCCTTTGGAATTAATATACAGCGGGTCTTTTCCTCCTGTCCCACTGCTCCCCCAGGATCACACTGCACACACACGTGCACAGACATACACGTTTGCACACGGAACGCACACACATGCACACTCTCAGCATTTCCTCGGCTCAGCCAGGCCTGTCTGGGATGATCAGAGCATGAAAACCAAAATAGCCTGATAGAGGCTGTTCTCACAAATGTTTTTGAGTGGATGGGAACCCAAAGTACTGGGAACCTCTTGAGAACAAACTGCCTTGTGAGTTTTCCAGTTTCCCATTTTCAGATCAAAGAAGCTCAGAAACACATCCAAGCGGGCCAGCATTCATCCAAACCAAATGAAGAAAGGGTCTGGCCTTGGCGCGCTGTGGCCCAAGGTGTCTCAGGATGACGGAGAGCAGGGCCACGGATGATAAGGGACCCTATGAGCCTCGTTCTCCTCCCTTCCTTCTTCTTTCCTTCTCTCCCTTCCTCCCCCTTTTCTTCTCTGTCTATCTCCTCTTTGTCTCTGTCTGAATCTGTTTCTCTGTCTCTCTATGTGTCTCTCTCTTTCCTTCCCTTCCTCCTTCTCTCCCTTCCTCTTTCTCCCCTTTTCTTTCCTTTTATCTTCCTTCCTTTCTCTGAATTTGTCTCTCTCTTTCCCTCCCTCTATTCTTTCATTCTTTTCTTTCCCTTTATTTTCCTCCCTTTCTGTCTCTCTCTTTCCCTTCCTTCCTCCTTGCTCCCTTTCTTTTCCTTTATCTTCCTATCTTTCTGTGTCTGTCTGTCTCTCTCTCCCTGCATCCATCCTTTCCTCCTTTTTCTTCCCTTTATCTTCCTCCCTTTCTTTGTCTCTCTCTATTTCTGTCTATCTCTCTGTTTTCCCCTCCTTTCTTCCCTCCCTTTCTCTCCCTCCTTTCTTTCCCTTTATCTTCCTCTCCCTCTCTGTCTGTCCCTCTCCTCCTTTCCCTCCTTCCCTTTCCTTTCCTTTTCTTTTCCTCCTTCCCTCCCTCCCTTTCTCTCCCTCCTTTCTTTCCCTTTATCTTCCTCCCCCTCTCGGTCTGTTCCTCTCCTCCTTTCCCTTTCCTTTCCCTTTCTCTTCCTCCTTCCCTCCCCCTCTGTTGCCCTTTTCCTCCTCCTCTACGTCTCTCAGAAGACATTATTATGGTAGCACATTATGGCATATTTCGGAGGCTTTGCAGTAGGGAGAACAAGCTGGAGCCCCAAGCGTGGGGTCTGAGCCACTTAGATGCTGTCTGGCTGCCTCCGTTTGGGAAGGTTTAGGTTTATGTAATAGCCCTCTCCTGAGAGCTCTGTCAGATGCGTATGTGCAGCCGTGTGTGTGTGTGTGTGTGCATGTGTACATACACAAACATCCACCCCCACTTTGCACAAAAGGGCCAGGTTGAGGGGCCCAGGCCTGGAGCCGGGGGCTGATCTCTCCATCCCATTGATCAGCCGATGCACCAGCAAGTAAGAAGGAATCTTGTCTGGAAGCAGGCAGGCGGTGTGACTGTAAAGTGTAAGACCTTCTCTATAGCTAGATTTAAAAAAAAAAAAAAAAAAAAAAAAAAAAAAAAGAAAAAGAAGAAGGAGGAGGAGGAGGAGGAGGAAGGAAGAAGGAAGAAGAAGAAGAAGAAATCACAGGACCAGGGCCAGGGGCAGGGGCAGCAGGCCCCTCCTCTCTTAGGGGCCATGTTCCAGAGCCAGTGAGGCCGGGATGAGGGGAGGAATGGGAACATCGGGAACTCTGGGTATGGGTATTCTACATGCATGATTTCTGTATCAGGATTGTGAAAATTTCCCATTTCACTGACAGCTGCACTGAGGCTGAGAGGGGCAAGGAGAGAGGCCCCCAGTCAGAAAACAAGGCTTCAGACCTTTTGAAATGTCAGTTATTGTTTGTACTTGACTGGAATTTGATCCAAGGCCTGCTATTTCATTTTGATGTGCCCATTTCCACTAGAGACACTCAAAAAGGGGCACGCTAACATCAAATTATAAGCTTCTCTCTGAAACAAAGGTTCCTCTTCCTCAGACTGTTCTTCACCTGGCACTGTGCGCTGGGATGTCATGAAACAATAGTCTCCAAAGAACAGAAGCGGGGGTTCAGCCGGAGGGCAAAATGGAGGGTCATGCCAGAGTGAGGAACAAAGGAGAGGGCTACGAGATGCCAGCCACAAATTGTGTGCTAGGAAAAGAGATGGGCTGGGAGGGAAGTGGAGATCACAGGCGAGAAGCCGGGGATGCTCTGAGGGTGCCATGGCAACATCAGAAGAAAGCCGGAAAGACCTGGGCGAGCTGGGCGATGCCCTCTGAGAGACCGGAGCGTGGAGCTGGTCCCCAGAGCCCCAAGGAGGGGCACTGAGCTGCACCCTGCAGGTGCACAGATACACTAACGAGGTGAGAGGGCTGATGTCAGAAGGGACCAATAGGAAACCGGACGGCCAGGAAAATGGCCGTCACTGGTCATCTGAAGTAAATGACTCAGAGACACCGTACCTTTCCCTTAGGTTTAGAAGGCGTCAGGCACACTGCAGAACATCACTTTGAACACCTTTAAACGCGATACCCTTCATTTATTCAACATGGCTACTGGCTCCCTATGAGAACGCCCTGGATTTGAGGTCCGAGGGGCAGAGAAGGTCCTCCTTGGTCCTCCTTCTGCTCTCTGTCCGACAAAATCCCATCCCTTTTCCAAAATCCAACCATTCAAAAACATCTAGTAATTCCCTTGGAGGGACAGACAACTTGTAGACTCAACTCATTACTTTATAAATAAGAATAAAGACATAAAGAAGGTTCTTCCAAAAATCACGCCAAAAATAGAACATGTGTGAGTGTGTACATGTGTGTGTGTGTGTGTGTGTGAAAGCCAAATGTGTTCTTCCTGTGTGCTTCTTTCCTTTGCTTCTTGTGATAGCTTTAGAGATAAGTTAGTTTGATGCTCATTGATTCTGTCTTGATCCCTCTTTTTGGAGGGGATTTCTATTCTATGATTCCTAATGTCTCAGTTGTTATTTTCCCTTCTTCCAAATGTTTTAAAAACTGACTGAATTTTCAGGACCAAGTCACTTTTGGAACATATTGATCATATGGACCAATTGTTTGTTTGTTTTTTTTTTCTTTTCTTTTTTTTTTTTTTTTAATCAACTTTCTACTCACAATTGCACACAGGAAAATGGAATGTGGTTTGGTTATCATCGATGGGGAAAAAAATTGTCACAATAATATTGACAGATTTGTTCTGTTTTTACTTTCTCTGCCATCTTTATCTACAAATTTCCCCATATGATCTGATTTCATCTATTCCCTCCCTCCACTTTCTGGAGACCTCTTGACCTTTTCCTTATTTTGTGAGATCATATTGCTACCCACCAAGGGTGGTCTCCCACCATCCACTGGGGACAATATGACAATGGATGGGCAATGGACCAGCCATACCTGCCTATCTCGTTCCATTCTTGTTAATGCCCTCCTGTCAATCTGTCCTCCAATCTGACATTTCACAAATGAAAACTCATTTGAAAACTCATTCTAGGTCCTTGTTGCTCTAGGCTGCTACAGCTCTTTCCAAATGTTAGATTTAAACCAAGGGTCCTAAAAAGGGGTACAAGTACAAGAGTCTGTGAGGAGATATCAAGGGATCCATGAATTTATTTTTAAAAATATCTTGATAATGATTTTAATTAGGTTCCTTTATGATCCAACATATATTATATTTATTTAAAAAACACTTATTTCCATTCCCTAACTGACAAATGATCTAATAATGTAAACAAGCTGTTTCAGAAGAAGAAACCAAAACGATCTATAGTCATATAAAAAAATGCTCTAAATCAATATTGATTAGAGAAATGCAAATTAAAACAGCTCTGAGACACCAGCCCATACCTATCAGAAATAACAAATGCTTCAGGAGATGAGAGAAAATAGGTACGCGAATGAATTGCTAGCTGAGCGGTGAACTGGTCCAACTATTCTGAGGAACAAGTTGGAACTATGCCCGAAGGACTATAAAGTTGCCCCATACTATTTAACTCAGAAATACCATTATTGTCTAGATTCTAAAAAAAGAACAAAAATAAAGGGAAAGGACCTATTTTTACAAAAAAAAAAAATTATATACATATATATATATATATATATATATATATATATATTTATAGCAACTCTTTTTTTGTGGTGACAAAGAATTAGAAATTGAGAGATATTCATCAATTGGGTAATGGCTCAACAAAGTGATTGTGAAGGGATGATGAAGAAATGATGAAGAAAATGGTTTCAGAAAAAACATGGCAAGAAATAGATGAACTGAGCAAAGTGAAGAAGATCCAGGAGATCAGCAATGTCATGATGATCAACTGCGAACGACTGGGTTACTCGGGTCTTGGTTAAAACGATGCAAGACAATTCCAAAGAACTCAAGAAGAAAAAGTGCCATCCACCTTTAGTGAGGGACATGATGGACTCTGACTTTAAATTGAAGCTTCATTTTCTCTTTATTATTTTTGCTTTAAAAAAATATATGGCTAATATTAAAAAATGGTTTACATGACTTCATGTGTATAAGTGACGTCTTACATTCTCAGTGAGACGGGGTGAGAATTTGAAACTTAAAATGCAGAAAGAAAAGAATGTTACAAAAATTAAGAATAGATAGAAATGTTTTCAAAAAATTATTCCTAAGAGCCAATAAACTCTACCACACTACCAAAAGTCTGTCTGTCTGTCTCTCCATCACACACACACACACATTATTTTTTTTTTATTATATATATATATATATATTTTATAATATTATCCCTTGTATTCATTTTTCCAAATTACCCCCCCTCCCTTATTCCCTCCCCCCGACGACAGGCAATCCCATACATTTTACATGTGTTACAATATAGTCTAAGTACAATACATGTGTGTGAATATCATTTTCTTGTTGCACAATAAACATTAGAATCCGAAGGTACATGCAACCTGGGCAGACAGATATTAGTGCTAACAATTTACATTCCCCTCCCAGTGTTTCTTCTCTGGGTGTATCTACCTCTGTCCATCATTGATCAACTGGAAGTGAGTTGGATCTTCTTTATGTTGAAGATTTCCACTTCCATCAGAATACATCCTCATACAGTATTGTTGTTGAAGTATACAGTGATCTTCTGGTTCTGCTCATTTCACTCAGCATCAGTTGATTTAAGTCTCTCCAACCCTCTCTGTATTCCTCCTGCTGGTCATTTCTTACTGAGCAATAATATTCCATAACCTTCATATACCACAATTTACCCAACCATTCTCCAACTGATGGACATCCATTCATCTTCCAGTTTCTAGCTACAACAAAAAGAGCTGCCACAAACATTTTGGCACATATATGTCTCTTTCCGCTCTTTAGTATTTCTTTGGGATATAATCCCAGTAGTGGCGCTGCTGGGTCAAAGGGTATGCACAGTTTGATAACTTTTTGGGCATAATTCCAGATTGCTCTCCAGAATGGCTGGATTCTTTCACAACTCCACCAGCAATGTATTAGTGTCCCAATTTCCCCACATCCCCTCCAACATTTGTCATTATTTGTTCCTGTCATCTTAGCCAATCTGACAGGTGTGTAGTGGTATCTCAGAGTGGTCTTAATTTGCATTTCTCTGATCAGTAGTGATTTGGAACACTCTTTCATGTGAGTGGATATAGTTTCAATTTCTTCCTCTGAGAATTGTCTGTTCATATCCTTTGACCATTTATCAATTGGAGAATGGTTTGGTTTCTTATAAATTATGGTCAGTTCTCTATATATTTTGGAAATGAGACCTTTGTCAGAACCTTTGTTTTTAAAAATATTTTCCCAATTTGTTACTTCCCTTCTAATCTTGTTTGCATTAGTATTATTTGTACAGAAACTTTTTAGTTTGATGTAATCAAAATCTTCTATTTTGTGATCAATAATGATCTCTAGTTCTCCTCTGGTCATAAATTCCTTCCTCCTCCACAAGTCTGAGAGGTAGATTATCCTCTGTTCCTCTAATCTATTTATTATCTCCCTCTTTATGCCTAAATCATGGACCCATTTTGATCTTATCTTGGTATATGGTGTTAAGTGTGGATCCATATCTAATTTCTGCCATACTAATTTCCAGTTTTCCCAACAGTTTTTTCCGAATAATGAATTTTTATCCCTAATGTTGGAATCTTTGGGTTTGTCAAAGATTAGATTGCTATAGATGTACCCTTTTTTGTCCTTTGTATCTAATCTGTTCCACTGATCTACCGGTCTATTTCGTAGCCAATACCAAATGGTTTTGGTGACTGCTGCTATATAATATAGCTTTAGATCAGGTACACTTAGACCACCTTCCTCTGAGTTTTTTTTCATTAGTTCCCTTGCAATTCTTGACCTTTTATTCTTCCATATGAATTTTGTTGTTATTTTTTCTAGGTCATTAAAATAGTTTCTTGGGAGTCTGATTGGTATAGCACTAAATAAATAGATTAGTTTGGGGAGTATTGTCATCTTTATTATATTCGCTCGGCCTATCCAAGAGCACTGAATGTCTTTCCAATTATTTAAATCTGATTTTATTTTTGTGGCAAGTACACACACACATTATTTAAGAACCCAGACTTTTCAAACACACTTAGACTGATTCCCCACAAGCTTTGTCTGGGGCCTGGGTACAGTTCCCCTTCTCAGTCCTCAAGGACTAAGATTTGGGGTGCTTGTAGTCGGTCAGTTTGAGCTTTCCGCGAGCATGGCTGTGTGGCGGGGTGGTGCAGAATGACCCAGATTGATCAGGGGCTCTTGCCCCTCCTCCTCGCAGATGATCCAATTAAGGAGCTGTTTTTCCTTACCCTTTTTAAACATGCTTCCCCATTCCAAGGCACCTCCTCTTCATGAGGTTATACATTATTCATAACAATGTCTGAAACAATGCGACTTCTGGCATTTGGCAAGCGGGCCATAGGTTTGGGTGAAATTACATCGCTCTTGAGCAAACAGCCATTGTTTATTTTGTTATAATTCTTCACTTTGCATGTGGAGACACTCTTCTGCCACAGGATGTGGCAACTGAGACAGTCCTCAGCTCAACTTCCACGGCTCGCTGACCCAGGGTGACCCTCTAAAAGATGGCCAGGGCCACACGGTGAATTCCAGCATGGACCCACTTGCTTGGCTCTGTTCTAGGGCTGAGTCACGACACTGAGATCTGGAAGGGCCCTATTCTCGCGCTACTAGTCAGAACGCACCAGGGTGCTTTGCAGCATATCAACTCAACGATGGATAAATGAAGAAATGAATGAGTGAAAGCATTTGGTCTAACCTTCGTTTTCCAGAGGAGGAAGCTGAAGATCCATCTTGTCCAATGACTGTTACAGAACAAACGTGAAGCCGTCCAACTGAACAAGAGCTACATCTCTTAGTAATGGTACATCTGCTGCCAGTTCTTGCCCTCTCCAAATCGTCCTCCCATAGCTATCGGAGTTACCTTCCAAAAGGGTACCAGGGTAGGTGCCATCGCTTCCCTCCAATGACTTCCCGTTGCCTCCAGGATAAAATGCCAACTCCTCCCATTGGTCCTCTAAGCCCTTCATGATCTGCAGGTGTGAAGCTGTCCCCACCATTTACCATATGGCTCTCGTTCCCAGCCCAATCAGTTCTTCACACAAAACATTTCATCCTCTTGGTCCCTGCCTTTGCAGAGCTGATCGACCAAACTTTTATAACTGATCTTTCTACCTCTTTGCCAAATGTGGATTTTGCCACCTCTAAACAGTTCTTGCATCTGCCCCCTTCCCTCTATTCATACGGCCACCACTTTCCCTTGAAGTCAGCTATTGAGCAGTATTCTAATTTGTCTCCTTGCCTACTTTATCAGTCCTTTCTATCCCACATTCCCCAAAGTTGTCAAAGTCATTTTCCTTAAGGAGAGGACTGACTGTGCCCTTCTCCTAATCAATAGATTCCAGTGTTTTATTATCTACAAATCAAATCCACCTGTCTTTCCAATTTTCTCATACATTCTATGCTTGTCTACACTATGCAATCTATCCAAAACTGGCCTTCTCACTCCTCTTTACCCTTGATGCTCTATCTCCTGTCCCCATACCTTTATACTAAGGATCCCTATGACATTCTCATGGAAGGAAGAATTGTTTCTTATTTGTTCTTATAGCTCTAGAACCATCTGCCCCATAGTAGGCATAAAATAGCTTCTTGTAGTTGAAGAACTATGAGATTTCCTTCAAAACTCCAAAAAAGATCCCCTCATTTGCTACAAAGATATTTCCTGTGCATAGAGTTATGTCTAATAGTTCTCTTAATAAAATGGAGCTTTGGTAAGGGAAGAGAATGTTTCATTTTTATCCAACAGCACCTAGTACAGTCCCTGGAATACAGCAAGCACTTAATGAATGCTCACCAAATAATTGGGTGGCACCATAAAATAAAGTCCCCATCTAGAAATTTAACTCTAGGAGGAAGTTAGAGACAAAGCATAGTGGCTAGGTAAATCCCTAGCCACTCAACAGGCAGTTCTTCTCAACAAGACATCTCAACGAGAGAATGGAAAGAAAGTTGGAGAGGCAGAAAGTGATGACGTAACTTCATCTTCTTTATTACTTGACCATTGAGTCCTCTTCCCCTCTAGTCCATTCAATGTTCAGAGGCTGAAGGATAAGGATAAATGTGGGGGCATACTCAGCGGTGCTATTCCTTCGGAAAATCTGTACTTAAGGCCATATTCTGGCCATGTTGATTTGTTGCTGGCTTGTGCTGGACAGTGATTTCCAATCCTTTTACTCACTCTAATTATCACCTTGTGGTTTTAAACAATGACAAACTTGCTTTCAAATGTCCTTACTTTGAAGAGCACAGTAAGGACCTTTTTTTTTTTTCAAAAAAAGAAAAAAAAAATGGTAGCAGCTGGAAGAGAGAAACCATATGACTCCATTTCATGTTTATAGAGCTGAGTATATAACGAGCTTTCCCCTCAATAACTTAAAGCTTAAAGACAGGAAGAACACAGAATGTGGGGACCTGCGACATAAATCAGATGCTTTAAACTCTGAAAGACCTAATGATTTACACCCCTGGCTACTGAGTAATTGGCCGGTAATCACTACAGACCCATCAGGATATGAAGTTTTCTGAGGGGTTGGTCTCCAGCCCAACAGTTGCAAACAGCTTCTTTGCTGGTGACAGAACAGAAAATACTCTCATTAAGTTTGCAGATGACATTCAGTTGGAAGGGGAGCCCAGCACAGGGAACAGGAATTCCAAATGTCCTTGGCAAGAGGCAGGGATGGCAAGAACAAGGAACACAATCAAAGCAGCCAAAGGAGATAAGTTCACGATAAAAAATTTAAAGAACAAAACAAATTATAAGCCCTAGGGGAGGCAGACGTGAGACTGTTGGCAAAGAACCCTGTGGTCAAAATGGACCACTGGCTCAAAAATAATTCTAAGTCCATACCAAGTCAATTTATTGACCGTTCAATAAACAGTTTAGGCAGGGCAGCAGATAGAGCTCTGAACTTGGAGTTAAGAGGGCCCAAGGTCCAACCTTAAAATATAATGGAAAGGCTCACTATTATTATCTTTATTTTTGGGGGGTGGGTAGGTAGTGCAGTGGATAAAGCACCAGCCCTGAAGTCAGAAGGATCTGAGTTCAAATTTGAATGCAGACACTTAACATTTCCTAACTGTGTGACCCTGGGCAAATCATTTAACCCTAATTGCCTTGGGAAAAAAAAAAATCTAAACATATAAAACCACATGATCATTAAGTAGATGCCCCCCCCCAAAAAAAAAAAAGCTTATGACAAAAAAAAAAAATCTTTATTTTTGAGTAAAAAAATTTAATAGCAGCTGCTTTTTTCTGCATTTCATCAGAATCTCATTACTCTCTCCAACCAAGAGAGTCATTGCTTATTTAAAGAAAAATGTGTGGAGGTAATAGTTTATATTAGTTTGGAGTAACCCACCACTATTTTTGTGCAGTAAAACAGAACAAAAACAATGAATGTGAAGGCCAGAGGGGCCAAGGGGACATTTGTATGAATGGATTCCACGTGACGGAAGTACATACAAGAAAACAATACACATAATAGCCAAGTCCCCTTTTAAAAGGGGAAAAAAGAAAAGCTTATTTTTAAAAGAAGTCAAACTGTCACAGTTCTCAGTAAATATTAAGAGGATGTGGACTGGCTCATGATTCTAAGTCTCCAGGGTGTCTGCAAACCTTAGAACGAAGTACCCTACGTCTTCACTTCATAAACTATCCTAGTCAAGACCACGGTGTTTTACTTAAATATCAAACATATAGGATGAGTGAGAATGTTGCATAGGGCTTTTAGAGAAAGAGGAAGCCGTAAAAAAGTCAAATAACTAACTACAGACTAGCTAACAATCTCATCTCCTACCTCCAGGCCTTTGTCCTTCTGTCCTTGATATCTAGAAGGTGCTTCTTCTTCATCTTCTTCTTTCTGAATCTTGGTCTTCTTCTCAACTCAGGTGTTGATTCCCCCAAAGACTTTTAAAATGACCATCCAAGGGCCAAGTGCTCTTTATTTTCTCAGGGACAAAGTTACCAACAGAAATAATATTAGAGAATGTCCATGGATCTTCTTCATCAAGGACATGGCCATCATTGCTGCAATGTCCTGGGAGGATGGCCATAGTGGATTGTTTCATTAATAGTGAAGAGAGGCATCGTTTGGGAGACGATGACAACGATGATGATGATGATATCCGCCATATGTATCTCTGAGTTATTGGAGGGGGTATTCCCATAAATGTGGGTAAAGGTCTCTGGGGATAATCACCAACATATTCTGATGGCAGAGACTTCTACCTGAAGAGTTCTTAATGCAATAAAGACACTTTAACAGATATTTATTAAATACTTAACATATGTGAGAGGGAGAGAGTCCCTCGAGGGTATTTATCAGAGAGAAGGGAATACAAAATAATGGGATATAATTTTGAGAACTGAAGAACTTGAAAGGAACTGGCAAAGGCTATAAGTAAAAAGGGGCTATTGGGCTACTCTCAGAGGACACTGGGACTCCAAGAGGACCAGGAGAAGAAAGAGCATGAGGGAACATTGACATAATGACTCAGAGGTGAAAGATGCAGTGGGCTGTACTGCATGACCCAGACGTTTCCAGTAAAGTTCTTGTCTTTTCATAGCCATGAAATTACATTTAACTCAAGTCTTCTCCTTTGTCTCAACAAACAGTATTCATCCTGACCGACAGTGTTTAGTGACCCAATGTGTCTCCTTGAAGATGACCACAGCCTTGGTTCCCAAAGTTCAGAACGCCATCATTTAGCTCACCTCGCCAGTGAGTCCAGTGGTGGCTGGTGAGAAGCTTCACGTGACCAGTCAGACTGAACGGATGGTGGGAAAGACTTTAGATCGCTTGATCTTATGAGTCAAAGCTAAAACCACTAAAGGGCCACTAACGCAGAGGTATGACCCTGAGCGTTTCCTTCTCTCTTCCCAACATGGAAAACTTTCTAAATACAACTGCATGATCCTGAAACACTGATCATCTTGGTAAAGGAAAAGATGATGAGAACAATGGGCATTGTTATCAATATCAATTATTAATTAGCATTAATACCATCCATTTAGATCATGAAACAGAACTGCACATGGTAAAGAACATGATGATAAACACCAAAAAAAGATTACTATTATTAATAATTATTACTAATAGTTGTTAACAATCATGAAGGATATAAAAGAAAATATATTCATGATGTCTATAGAATTAGAACAAAGCAGAATCATACACATGTTAAAGACAAATAAATATCAATAATAATTTATGATAAAATAAGAAAATTATGCTTGTGTAACAAAACAACAAATGCGAAAAAGAAAAAAGAAAGCGTGCCGCCAGCATTCCTCCCAAGAACCTAGGAAGCCGTCATGGCTACAAGGTCATTAGAGCTATTTCTCAGGCAATCCTCCCCTGGGATGTGTTTGGCATGTTGTTCCTGTCTCACCTTGGCTGGCACATCTTTTTTTTTTTCTGATTCCTAAATCCTGTCAGATTTTTTCCCTTTATTTCTTGTACTTGCCCTTCCCCCTCTTTCCTTATGAACTTCTACCCTCATCTCTGCATGACTCTTCTGTCACTAGGAATATTTCAACCTCTTCCTCTCTAGTCTAGAACTTGCTCTCAAAACTCCCCTTCTGATTCAAGCCCCTGCCTTCCCTGGCAAGGTTATTTTCTCCATAATTGTCTCTTGACATTGGAAGCAACTCTGCAGGAACTGAGTTTCTGAAAGTTCTCAGGATTGTAAGGGGTTACCCAAGCCAGCCCACACGTAAATGCCCTGTCCTACAATATCCCCAGCAAGCCATCATCCTATCTTTGCCAAAAGACTTCTACTGAAGTAAAAATCAAGACCTCCTGCGAGTCCTGACCCATTGTACCGCACAGTACCTTTGGACTATCATTGCCACAGATGTCTTGTCAAATAGAGATTTTCCCATATCAAGGGCACAAACTCCCAGCAAAATACTCCCAAACCTTATCCCAGCAGATTCACAAAGTCTCTGAAAGACAAGGAGGGGGCTCCTTCGGTCAAAGGCGATGGAAAGGGGGTGGCGTTGCCATCACGTTTGTCAAGGTTTAGAAAGCTCCAAACTACAAATCATTAACTAAAGCAGTTTCATCCAGTGACAAACATAGTGCCTGTGATATAGGAAAAAAATAGGTACTGGATCTGTGATTTCAATGGAAATGCTGAGAACTTCATTTCTTCCTTCCTTCCTTCCTTCCTTCCTTCCTTCCTTCCTTCCTTCCTTCCTTCCTTCCTTCCTTCCTTCCTTCCTATCTATCTATCTATCTATCTATCTATCTATCTATCTATCTATCAATGCAGGTCAGTACCTTCTCTGAAACTTATATTCATAGAACTCCCTGGATTATTGAAAGTTTAAGTGATTTGCCCAGGACACAGTTAGTACATGTCTAAAGTGACAGTTTTAAAGAGCTCCATCTCTACTCTGTGCTCTTCCCCAAGCTCTTCAGGAATCATTGAAAAAATGACAGTTTAATCTGATCTTGATGTAATTGAAATTAAAACTCCTATAACCCCATGAACAAGTCGAGAATATTCTCCTGGCCCCATTTTGCCTTGTAGGCCAAATATTCTGGTCTCTGGCCCCAGCATCCACAAACAACCGGTCTACTCCCAGCCCTCCCTGCCCTGGAGAAGGCTACTCACATTGGAAAGCTCAGGAGAAATCCCATGAAGCCTTCTCTGGCCATCTGATACTTAATAGTTCTCTCTCCTTTAAAACCTTTAAAATCCGCTAAAATCTTTCAGTACTTCTTCTCTGTATGAGTCAGAGAATGGTGAAATTTTAGAGCCTCTGGAATGTTAAGATAGCCTTTCCCAGACTCTGGCCTGTGGAAATATTTTATTTGGAAGACAAAGAAAAACAAGTTTGAAGCTAAAAGTCACTAGTCTTTTGATAGTAACTGGCAGAATGACTTCTCTTTTCCTTCCCTCTATCCTATTCTCTCAACGCCCCTGGCAGCCTCTCCTTCCTTCCCAGGAACTGGATCTTTGGTCTACACTAACCCAGCTGCTGGAAAGCACTGATAGTTTTCTGCTCCCTATAGTCTGGTGGAGACCCCAGGTGTATTTTACAAGTGCGAGTTACAGACTGGACCAAGTCATGACAGCATCCCCTTAAATTCTCTTGTGTTTGACACCTGACGGAGGGCCAGGGAGGGATGATGATTCACTGGAGTCCACACAGATGGTCAGAACTTTTCCCACATCTCTTTAATCCCAGACCAGTTTGTTTCACTATACTAAGCAGTATGGAAACTAATCATCTACTGCCTTTACTGCTCATTACCTACTTATGTAGATCTATCTTTTTGTTCTCACGGAGAGTAAGTTCTCCCAGGTCCAAGTCTCCTTTCAGGCTTCCCTGTGTCTCCTCAGGCCCTGACTCTTCATAACCCCATTTGGTGTTTTCTTGGCAAAACCATTGGAGTGGCGCGCCATTTTCTTCTCCAGTTCATTTTAGGGGTGAGACAACCGAGTTAAGGGACGTGCCCGGGGTCACACAGCTAGCAAGTGTCTGAGACCAAATTTGAATTCAGGTCTCGCTGACTTCCAGGCCCAGGGTTCTATCCGCTGCGTCACCTAGCTGCCCCAGAATTCCCAGGAAGCGAATTCATATTTAGGCCGCAGTAAGAAAGATATGGGCTCCAGGAATGAGAACGTGATGGATGCCTTGGATGGACCACACACGGATATTAGGGTTCTCTTTGGGTACTACATTTAGGATGAACATTGAAAAGCTCCCAATTTCCTAGAAAAGGCATCCAGAAGAATGAGGGGCCTCGAGGTCCTGCTAAATGAGATTTGCATCAAGGACATTGATCTGAAGGAAGCTCAATTTGAGGGATAGACGTACGGGAAATGAAAGGAGTTGTCACGTGGGGAAAGGGTCTGACTGACCCTGGGGAAAGCAAATGGGGAGCAGATACAGAGGGAAGGGGGCATTTATATTTCAGAAAATAAAACCAGAAGCCTCCTGGAAGCCAAGACTATCCTGAGATGCCTTCTGAAGCAAAAGGCTCCCATCCTGCACCTTGGAGGTCATCAGGAATAGTCTGGATGGCGGATGGTTGGGTGTGCCATGGAGTATTGGGGACGTCCCTCCCCAAGCTGAGATTCTTGAATTATGGCTACTGTCCCTTCCTCTTTGGTCGCCTCCTCTTAAGGCACAGGTACTTTCTGCAGGAGGCATAGATATGGTATGGCCTGCTTTTTCTGAACTGTTCACATCACGGGCTCCAAGCCCACTAATCTCAGGGATATCTGGTTCTCCATTTCCCTAAGCTTTAGAGTTTGAAATTCTTTTTAAACAGTCAGAACCATGTAGGAGTGACTATTAGGATTGTTTCTGGAATCGATAGGAGAAAACCAACCCGAATACAAAGACTTAAAACTCTTTCCTCCTAAGGATTTCTTTTATTCCAATCGGATCTCCTAAGTCAAAGGGTTAAACACAAAATGACCCCAGCCAGGACTTCTCGAATCAATAGACGAGAATTGTTCTCCGACATGGGGTGAGCGAGCAAGTTTTCCATGAGGGACTAGAAAATTAAAAATAAACACAAGCTAGAGCCCAGCTGAATAGTCCTCACTCAGCATTTATACGGCCCTGGGAAATTTCCAAGCACTTTGCAATCATTAATTAATTAGCTGAAATGACATCCCACTTTCTTGAGGTCAAAACTGAGGCACAAAGAGGTCTATGGGAGGCCCTGGAGCCGAGCTCCTGCCACCGGCCCACCGGTCGTGATCGCACCAGGCCAAGCTGAGTCAATAGCCGAACAATAATGGACTCTGTACAATGCCGGCTGAATACGGCAGTGTTCAGCTCAAAGCCCCACTATGGGAGAAAATAACATGCACACACTGGAGACGGTTGTCGCTGCAAAGACCTCTGCCCCCCTTCCTAAAATACAGGCAGATGGCTGAATGTCAACCTGGAACCTATCTGCAGAAAGAAACAGCACCCGCGCCGCGCACTCGCCCGACGGTCGGCCTCTCGTTATTTTAATACGCCGTTGAACTCGACGCTGAGAATGTGCCACGGTGTTAACAACAAACGTTCTTGATGGATAGCTGACATGAGAAACCAATGGCGTCTCTATAATTATACGCCGGATCATTGGGAATGACAAACTCATCTGAAGGGGAAGGGGAGGAGGCCGCCGTCTTTCTAGTAACTCATCAGCTAAGAGACGCCACAAGCTCCCCTGCTCTGAATGGGGGGGGGTCCCCAGCTCAGGCTGAGCCCTTTTTCAGGGTCTTTTACCTCTAGATGAAGATCCCATTTGTCTCAGGAGGATGTGAATTCTTGGGATGGGAAAGTTCCAAGAGCCTCAGGCCTCGGACCCATCCCCCCCTCCCCACTGAGCACCCAGCACCCCCGCCCTCCATCCCCCCACTTTGTACGACCGGGTCTGCCACGAAAGGATTGCCAGGGGCGCGGGATGCGACCCTCCCATAAATCTACTCGACATTCCGGGCCAACCGAGAGCGCTCCCAAGCCGGTGGGGTCCGGGTGCGTGCCCAGTGACTTTGGCATTCGCCGAGCGCCAGCTTTCACTTTCAGGCTCCCTGAGAGGGGGTGCTGTGGCGGTAGCCGAGTGCCCGGCCACTGAATCCCATTTCTCCTGAATCGGTGGCTTTGTGTGTCAAAGGGGGCCTTTCAAAACTTGGTGCCGAATGGAAACAAAGGCCAGGCTGTCCAGCTGGGCTAATTGGGCTAATCTTTGTGAAGAGCTAAAATAATCTCTCTCTGGTTTTTCCAAAACAGGTCTTGGGAACTCGGGCCTGTTCCAGGGCAAGCTCTGAAAGCACTTTGATTTATGCCACGGGGGCTGGGCTTCTCAAAGCGCCTTACAGATTGTCAGCCACCACCCAGCTCCCCGTCCGTGCCCCCGAATCGCCGTCGGGGCAGGACGTGTCAGCTCCCATTAGTTCTCACATTGCGGGTGGGGAAACGGGCCAGGCCTGGGACGGAGCTGGCCCCATTTCACAGGCCGGAGACACCGGTGGCGTCAAGAGCCTGATTCACCTCCGCTGACTGTGAAACCCCAAAGGTGGTCCTCGGAGGGGCACTCGCCTTCTCCAGGAGTCCATGCCCCGGGGCTGGAGCAGAGTCAGGGAGCCGGACCAGAACCACCGGCTCACGCCGCAAGCGAGACCCGAGCTCTATGGACGCTGATTTCCTCATCGCTCAATGGGAGCCGGCCCCGAGCATCCTGCCACATTGGCTTTGAGGAGAGCCACATCCAAGCTGGACCATTAAGGAAGGAGTCGGTTCAGCACTTCCACGGTCTCTGGTGACCACAGCTCATCCGCTCCCTCCTAAATGACCCTTTTCTGATTTCCCCATTGCACTTATTGGCACTCTCTCCCTTCAGAAATCTCTTTATTCGGATTTCATGGAGAACTGTTTCATCTCCAGGGAGAAGGTGCTCTCCTCTGAGAGCAGACACCGAGTGGCTTTTGCCATCATAATCCTCAGTGACAAATACAATGGCTTGCAAAGGAGATGAACACATGTCTGCAGATATAAATGGGTTCTGCCTCCCTCAGAATAGGAGAAGGGCAGCGGGCAAAGGGGAGGCGAAGAGGCCCCAGATTCCGCCTTCCCTTCATCGGGGAGGAAATTCAGGTCTCGGGTATGGCAGGCTGGCCTAAGATCGCGGATGCCGCCCTGAGCCAACACCTTTGGGACCGAGCTCCAAATCTGAGTCTCTTTGACACATTATAGGAACCACCCTGGAAAAGTATGTGTGAGTCTTTGTGTCTCCAAAGAGACAGACTCTGTGTCTCCTGCCAAACGTCCCCCAAACGCGTCCCCGAATGACCCAGACGCGCCATTCCCCACCACGCCACTGCGGTGCCATTGCTTGGCGTCTTACCTTGGGCTGCTGGGGGGCCGGGGCCTGGGGAGCGAGAACGGAATCAGTGATGTAAGTCTTCTTGGGCTCTGGGGGTTGGTACATCCCCGCAGGATTCTGGGGCCCAGCCGGAGCAGGAGCGTAACCCGGCTCCGGTTTCCAGGCATTCGGCTGCCCGTAACCTGGTTCGGAACCGTTTCGTCCCCCGTAGCCGGGATAATAAGGATCATGGTACCGGCCTTGATTGGGCGCGTAGCCGTAGGCAGGCTCCGGCTGGCGGCCGGCTGGGGGACCATAGCCGTAGTCGGGGCCTCCCCGGGATGGTGGCGGGGCGTAATGGGCGGGCCCGGGGGCCGCAGGGGCCTGAGGAGCGTAGGCGTGGCTCGGGCCCGAGCTGTAGTACTGTCCGGGTGAGACCGCCGGCATGTAGTGAGAGCTGGGCTGAGCCGACTTCACGTGGACGTTGAAAGTGGGCCTGGACGGCGTGGACGCGGTGGCGTAGGAGGCCGGCACCGGCTGAGGGAGGGGCTGCGGCTTCAGCATTCCTATGGGAGCCACCGGGATGGGCGAGGGCTGGCTCGCCGGCTGGGGCTTCAAGGTGGACTTCTTGGTGGCCGTTAGAGGCGGCTGGTTGGGGATGACCATTCGCTTGTGCCCCGTGACGGGCGTGGAGACCGGAGGTGAGGCCGTGGGAACGGCAGCTCCCTGCAGGGAGAAAGTCAAGAGAGAAAGAAGGGAGGTGAGAGTCACAGCCGGCCAAAACAGGAAATCGAACCATTCCACCCAACATAAGCAGGGATCGCTAAAATAAGTCATAGAACTTTCTTGTCCCCGGCCTGTTCAGAAACCAGATTCCCTGGCCAGTCGCACATGGAGCCATAAATGTTTGCCTGGCTGCCAGCACGGGTTCGAAAACAGAGCCCACTGGGTAATCTGCGCTGTAACTGTAACTGAGCTGCAGGCCCTTTGGCAAGCCAGGTGAAGAATGGTGACTCGGTTTCCCTTATGGAAAACAGAAGTTCTACGCTTGAGGCATGCAGAGAGAGGCAGGCCATGAGAGAAAGCAAAACAAAACCCCTTGGATCACTTCAGGGATGCCAGATAAGGAGACTGAACCCTCCTACATCACATCCTATAGTACAGTACACGACAGTACATCAATACCGCACAGAATGGGATTTCTCTTCATTCTATGGCTGCTTTCAAACCGCCAGAGGATATTCAGAGACATAAGGAAGCTGCGTTTCAAAGTAAGATGAATAAGGAAGGAGAAGAAATCTGGAGCTATCCCCTAAACCATGTAGGAACACCATTGTAAAGACCACAAGCCCGCCAATGTGGCCACAGCGCAGACCCCAGAGGGTTCCTTAGAAGAGGGATGGTATTTACTGAGCTGAATACACTAGAAAGAACTGAAGGCACGACTACCCCTAGCACGACCCAGTTTGTGACCCCAACCTGCGTCATGAGCAACAGAACTGCTGTGTCCTTAGGCCCTTCTAGGGTAAATCTGGGACTCCTCTTCACCTGGTGTTCGGCCTCTCCCTGGAAAGGGATGCTCCGCCTGGCTCCTCGGGCCTCTCCGTCTGTCTCCATATTCTGACTCACTGCGATTGTTGGCTTGGATGCCCTGGTCAGAGTGGCTGCGAGTCCATTTTCCACATGTGTGTGGAAGAGTTGTGGGGGGAGGCCCTTCACTGCACCTCTTTCCCCTCTTATCCCTGCCGTCTTGGTTCTACCTCCTATAGCAACCTCTTGATATAACACTGGTTGGACTGATTGCATCTTCTACCTTTCAGACTCCTAACTATAACCTCCTGGGAGGACAAGAGCTGTCCATTCTCTCTAAATCCCCAGGATTTAGGAATATCTTCCCAACCGAATCAAACAGAATTTCCCTCCTCTCCATATAGGTCTATCTTCTCCGAGTTCCTCGGGTGCTCTGTACCCTTAACTCATATTCTCCATGCCAGATTCTGATGGGAGAAATAGAGCAGAAGAGGTGACTAGAAAGACAGGCACGCAGAAAGGGCTAGATGCGCTATAGAGTGGGTTCCGTTACCTCTATGTTCTCCATGTATCTACATACGTCATACATGAGATAGAGCTTTTAAAATGAAGCTAACAGAAAACTAATGAAGCTATGTTTACGGAAGACAATGACTTAGACACGCACAAGAGATGGGTAGAGATGCTATATAGTGGGTTCTGTTACCTCTATGTTCATTTATGAGATCTTACTGGAAAATTAATGAAGCTATATTTATGGAAGACAATGACTTAGACACGCACAAGAGATGGGTAGATACGCTATATAGTGGGTTCCGTTACCTCTATGTTCTCCATTTATCTACATACTTATGGGGTAGATCTTTTAGAATGAAGTTAACAGAAAATTAATGAAGCTATTATGGAAGACAAGGACTTAGACACGCACAAGAGATGGGTAGAGATGCTATATAGTGGGTTCTGTTACCTATATGTTCTCCATTTATCTCCATTTTACATATGAGATAGGAAGTTAGCTGGAAATTAATGAAGCTATGTGCATAGAAGACAATGATTAGAACATACCAAAAAAAAAAAAAAAGTGTATGTGTGTGTACGTGTGACAAATTTTCTGATTTTTTGAGGGCCCACTCTATAGTGATTGCATGGGCATTCTGTAAGACAGGTTTCTGAACTTTTTCCACTCACGGCCCCTTTTCTATTGAGACATTTTTGCACGACCCCATCTTCCATCTGAGCCAAGGTGCTTGTGGCAGTGCGCGTGCATGCCCGCTGCAAAGTGTACATGTTGTGCGTTGCAATGAAGTTGCACGATACAACACGGCAAGGGCTGCCTTGGATTCGTGACATGTTTGCTTGTGAATTAATTTCTGGTCATTGTGTTTGGAAACCTTTCATTATTGCCAAATTTTTAGTGGCCCCTACGTTCTGTTCGTGACCCCATACAGAATTGCGCCCTGCAGTTTAAGAAGCTTTGCTCAAAGGTGATTGGGTCGATATGCTCTAGAGTGATTGGGTTTCCTATTATTCTTTCTAAGAGATTCTGGGTAATATAACTTAAAATGACATTCATCATTTAGGACGGCATCCATATGCTAGTGACCAGGGCAGGGACCCAGGTTCACTCTTGTGAGGACTGATTGAATAAAAAGAGTTTCCACCCAAAGAAGGAAGGATGAGAGCTTGAGAGCTAGCTTTCCCGGCCATCCATGACAGTGGCCATTCCCTTGAGATCAGCCCCATTTTGCCCTCTCCATAGTTCATAGTTATTTGCGTGTTCCCCTATTTGACCACGAGCTCCTGGGGAGCCATGATGGTTTTGTTTTTTCTTTGTGAATGCCACATTTAGCACACAGATCCATTTTCACTTTGCTTCTGTCCACTCTTCCTAATTCTATCCCCTGGGGCCAGGCAGGGCAAGCTCTATTTCAGTTTAAAAATATAAAGCCCTGCCTGTCACCCTGAAAATAAGATCTGAGGATCAAAGATCTTGTCCTGGAAGGGATGTTGGGCCTCATTTGATCCAAATGACTCACGCCACAGATAAAGATGTAGAAACCTAGAACGGTGAAGGGACTTTCCTAGATACACACACACTCACACACTCACACACATACACACACACTCACACATACATACACACAGTCACACACACACATACACTCACACACATACACATACTCACACACACACACATTCACACACACACACACTCACACATACACTCACACATACACACACACTCACACATACACTCACACATACACACACACTCACACACATACACATACTCACACACACACACACTCACACACTCACACACACACACATATACACACATACATACACACAGTCACACACACACATACACACACACACACACACACACACACACACACACACACACACACACACACACACACCAACTTGTCTCCTCAGATTCTATAGTGTTGTGCTGGCCACATTCCCCTTGAAAACCTGTGTAAACCCCCCACCCTTTTTTTCAAGCCTCTCTCATTAAAACACTGAGCCAAAAGACGTGAGTTCAGCGCCTAGCTCTGCTGCTCATTACTTGTGGGCCTCAGTTTCCTCAAGGTAAATCAAGATGCGAACTTCTGAGGTCCTTTCCACCTCAGCATCTATGGTCTGAGGGTCCGATGCCCTCATCAGATGCCATGAATTTAGGAGTCCGATTGCAAATCACTCACTAGACAATAAAGTCGGACCCCGAGCTGTGGGGACTCCTCCCCGTGACGTGGCTGGGAAAAGCGGCAGGATGACCCAAGACCAATCAGGAGGTGGACTGCGTATGCAGTGAAGTGGCGAGACAGTGATGGACGGCCCCACTGGCAGGTATTTAAAGCACAAAGACGGGCGCTCCCAAGCATGAAGCGTCCCCTCCCGGGTGCAGAGTATTTATGGAGACACTGAACTTTCCAGGTCTCTGAGGAGGGGAGGATCCGTGACCCACTTTGCAGGGCACAAGCATGCAGTCACAGCCCCAATCAGGGGCTGGAGCTGCCGGTAGATGTTCCTCTCGAGATGTCTCCATGCTGTGCTCAACAATCCTGCGCGATGAGCAAGTCATGGGCTATTCTGGACTCTTTAAGAGCCACAAATAGCGAACCACGGGAGGCTGTGGAAGCGGGCTCCCCCAGGACTTGGGTCTGAGACCCGAGGCCCGTGCAGAAGTCTTCCACCGTGGAGGCTCCTTTGCTCTGCCCACCGGGAGGCTGAAAACCATCGTCAAGTGAAGCCATGTCCCCAGGTCTGAGATCAAGTGAGATGAAAGAGCACAGAAGGGAAATCAGGATCGGAATGTGTCTGTCCCCAGTAGTGACTACTAGACGACAACTACCTGTGTACATCCAAGCATACACCACGTACGTGCACGTACACGCACGTGGCCGCGCTCACGGATCCCCCGCTGCACCCAAACGGCCGCCTTTCTAAGGTGTTATTTCCCAGTTCTGCTTGCAGTGGGATTTGCATGCCATCGGTTTCAAATGTGAGAGGTCCTCTGCTATAAATAACCAGAGTACACACTGTCCCAGCCCCGGCTTGACTGGCCCTCTTTGAAATGCCACTGGGCTGAGGGCTAATTTCATCTGGGTGAGCTCTCTAATCTAGGAATGCGGTGACAGAGAAGGCCTGATCTCCAGAGCGAGGGACTTTTCCAACGCACTTGGCCACAGCCATCACCAACCGGGCCGAGGGGGAAATACAAGGAGATGGGGAGGAAGAAGTCATTAGCAAGAAAGAAAATGAGAGCCCTATTTTTGGGGAGGGGAAGGGGAAGCCAAACCCAGTGCAAAGCCAGAAACACTGAATGGAATGCCCCAAAGCAAAGGTTAATGTGCCTTACGGACATGGGCAGGGGAACTTGCACATACAGACAAACATACGTATTTTCTTCCTTGGAATCACACTCATTTTTGGTTTTTGATAGAGATGTGTCCATTGAATCAGCAATTATGAAAAACTTCCTATCACGTCAAGTTTTATTTATTTTACTTAGTATTTTTATATTTTATTATATATTTACTTATTTCTACTTATTATATTTACTTATTTGTCCATTTTTATATTTATTGTTGTTGTTATCGATATTATAAAACCAGGCGAGACTTTGTGACTCGATTCCCTCATCAGTAAATTAGGAATAAACGTGCTCACTTACTTTTCTTCCCAGGAAGGTGATGAGCAGGAAGCTAATTGGGATTAAATGTGCCCTTTGAAATCAATAAGGACCAGGAGAAATCCTGCTGGGAGGAAGGAAGGGTTACCTAGCACTGCCAGGGTTTCCAAGAAACAGGGGCCCAAATAGTGGAAAGACCAGATGCCATTGAAAAGGACAGACCCAAGAAAGCAGCTTTCCTTATCTGCCTTAGATTAGACAAGGCATTTCAACCTGGCCAGCCCTCGGAGGAATGAGGCTCTATTTTCCAACCCTAAAACTTCACAAGAGCCAGAAAAAAAGGGTAATCAGCTCCCTACCCAGAGGTGCAAGTGCACAGGACTGAACAATTGAATAACACAATAACTGAAGAGTTCCACAAGAGGAGCAAGCAAGCACGGGGTTACACTGGGGATATAAGTGGGCCCTACTCATCGTGCTTGATTTTCTATAAACGTCCGGGGGCGTCCCAAAACAGAGAGGATTGTGGGCAGCATTTTCCAAGCTTAAAGAATTCCCCGGCCCCGGCCGCTGTCAAACAACTATTATAAAGAAAACTTGTAATCTCCCGTACCCCACAAGCTCCCAGGCAAACAGGCTGGCTGTTTTTCCCTCCCTCCTTTTGGAAAAATGCTCCTTCTCGAGTGATTACTATATTATTACAACTTTGAATGCATGTCAACTGCATTATGTGTTACATGGCAAAGAACTTTCTCTTTTCATAACATATTTTGTTCTTCTAAATGGAGGCTGTTGGTCCACTTATTGTCAAAAGGATAAAGAGACTGAAGAACAGAAGGGCATAATTTCGAAGGCAAAAACACTTTTGCCACCGAGTAGGAGGGAGGGTAGGAAATGTTTTCATGAAGAGGCACTATTAGCCGCAAATAAGGCCCCTATTCACAAACCTGCACACATCCCTTTATTCTCGGCAAACGAGCTCTGAATGCAGATAATGACTAACTGAAGCCAAATTATTCACATTCCGACTTTGCATAATCACAGAAATGGAGGTTTTTCTTTAAGCCTCCCCTGCAACCACCCTTGCCATTAGGGGGAAAATTTAAGAACATATGCACGTGTTTATATGTGTGAATGTGTGTGTGTGTGTGTGTGTGTGCTCATAATATATACACAGATTCTTCTTTAACACTAATATGTATATTTGGTGTATATATGGGTGTACACATACATGTATACATATGTTTATACATGTGAGTGTGTGTATATATACTTATATAATATATGCACATATAATTTTTGTAAAACAGATATGTATATATTTGTGTAAATATGGGTATACACATACATGTATACATACATTTATACATGTGAATGTGTGTATAAATACTTATATAATATATACACATTTTGTAAAACAGATATGTATATATTTGTGGATATAGATATGCACATACATGTGTACACATATTTATACATGTGAATGTGTGTATATATTTATGGATATACACGTACATGTATACATACACATATCCATATTTATATATGTGAATGTGTGTATATATACTCATAATACATATATATTCTTCTTGTAAGACAAATATGTATATATGATATACATATACATGTACTTAAGTACATATACATAAATATATATTTTGTGTTGAAAAATACAAATATAAGCATGTATTTATGTTGCAAAAGAAATGTCTCGATCTATACTATATCTACCCATATATATTTTTCTCTCTGTATACATATATGTGCATATATAATATATACATACATATGTATATATACATATATGTGTGTATAAATATATTCTAACCCCCTCTTGCAATACAAACTGCTGAGACAGATGGAGCAGGCGCATCTGCTGCCCCCAGAAGAATTCAGTCCCATGTGCCAAGTCCATGTCAATCCGAAGGAATGAAAATAAATCTGAAACAGGTTCAGCCACGCCCCAGACACGGGCTGCAGTGGCCACAGGGGGTCAGTGCCGGGTGGAGGTGAGAGAAGCAGGGTGGAGGCTGGAAGGATCCAGCCAGGCTGGGTTCTTCCTCTCAAACAGGAGGCCACAAAGTGAACAGAGATTTGGAGGTGGAAAGAGCTGGACATTTACTCAGGCCAGCCTTTTAAAGCTTTGGAGCCTTGTTTCTCCCATCTGTAAAATGGGGCTGATGACATTTGTAAGCACTAGAGGTTCCCTCATAGGCCCAGGTGCTGCAGGTGGAATTTGAGGACACGTCTTGTGACACAGGCAAAAGGCCTCAGGCTCCCTGAACCTCACTTTCCCTAGAGGTGAGAAGGAGATTGCACTGTCCATGGAACGTCCTAACTCCACAGGACTTCTGTAAGGAAGAAGTGCTGATGGATATAAAACCCACAAAGTACCCTCCCAACACCAGTAATTATTCTCATTTTCAAAGTCCTACAGTTGTGTGTGTATATTATAATATGTATATATGCTATATTATATATATATATGTATATGTATATGTGTGTGTATATGTATTTATATATATATATATACACATAAAAATAACTGGAAATTCAAGATTTGATTACAAGATTTCTGGGTCCAAGTCTACATATACTTTGCATAGATGGATATATATATGTATATATGTGTATATTATAATGTGTATATATGCTATATTATATATACATATGTATATGTGTATGTGTGTGTATTTGCATATGCTACATTATTATTATATATAGCATATATACACACTATAGTACATATGTGTGTGTATAAAACCATGCAAAAACTATGACTTTCCTACATCTAAGGCCTCTTTTAATCTGCACGTTGTCCACTTTTTACCTCTCATCCCTTGCCGTATGAAATTTGGAATTGAGTTCACAAAGATCCCTCCACAAACTCTCTAATTCTACATAACGGTCTCTGAAAGCAAGTTGAGTCTTCAATAGTTTGGACTGCAATAATCATTTGAACACAGCACCTTGGAACAGCCGCCATACGAGTTGGGATAAGTAAGAAGGGCAACAACAGACTCAACCAGATTTAACAAAGAGCAAATCAAAGTCCCTTCCTTGTCTCACTAAACAATGTCATGCACACACTGGCAGCCAAGCCGGGGCTTGTGATTCTCCCTTGGACCCGGGAGCAGGATGCTGCTTGCTTTGACAAGGAAGCGTGTTCCGACCCCGGCCATAGAAAGCATCATTTTCGACATCAGAGAACCGCCAGCCATCCAATTACTGAGAAGGAGACAGCCCTTCAGCAGGTTGCTATGTACCTAGCACTAATAATCACCATGTAATAGTTAGCATTTATACAATGCAATAAGATTTGCAAAGTGCTCAATATATATTGTTTCATTTGATCCTTGCTGTAAACAGGCTCCCTATACCCTTCAGGTGTATACAAAAACATACATTAGGAGAAAATTCGGAGTTTTATAAGATGCTTATTGGTGTTTTAACAAGCAAAAAGCACCTGAACTGCATTTAAATTATGACTCTATTCTCAACTTATACAAAGTGTTTTAGGACTATCTGCCGCAGAAAGCTGAGGCTGCCCCTGGAGTGTATTCACCTTAGGTAGCTCCTCCGGCTGGAAGCCCAGAAATTTTCATTTGCAGTGGCCTGAATGGCACAGTGGGGAGCAAACCGGTCTGGAATCCGCAGGAGACTAGTTCAGATCTCCCCTTAAGTGAATGATTGCTGAGTGACTCTGAGCAAGTCTCTCAACTCGTCTGTACACCAGTTTCCTCATCTAGAAAATTAAAAGGTTGCAGCTGATGATTTCTAAGGCATCTAAACCTACAGTGCTGCTATCCTAGCTTCTGTCTCTTCTGAGAAAATCAGCATTTTCTCAGGTGCCCAAGATGTAAATCCCAGATTCTTCCTTCAAATTAGATTGATAACATCCCCAGAATTTCTCTTGCTTCTCTTTCCTTTTCTCCACTCATTTGGCCACTGCCATATTTCAAGCTCTTATCCCCTCTCTCCTAGATCATTTTCTCTTAGCTGGACTCCTTCAAGGTGTATAGCTGGGTAATAAAAATGGGAGGGGATAGACATCATGTACTATCTATGTCTGCGATCAGTACAGGGGTCAAAGCAATGGTGATAAAAATAGGTATCTTCCCATTGAAGGAGTCTGACAAGCTCATTCTTTCCTCTAGATCAAATACAAATTTTCCATGTTGACTCTTAAAACGGTTTACAATCTGGTTCCATAAAACCTCCTCGGGGATTGAGGGTAAGCACTACCAAAGCTCGCTTCAGCCAAACCGGACGACGTGATGTCCACAGAACGGGACATTCTGTCTGTGATGCAGCCTGGCCTTAGAGAGCCCTGGTTCCTCCCCTCCCTGGGAATGCTGGACGGCCTCAAGGCGCAGCTCAAGCGGCAGCTCTCCTGATTCCCTATGCCTTCCCTAGAATGAGCCAGCCCCAGAATTCCACTGGGTCATTTTGCATAAAGTGAAATATAATTTTCTTTGCATGTGTTATAGTCACCATTTCGATGAAAACTCCTTGAAGGCAGGGGCTGTTTGCTATTTCTCTTTATACTAAATTAATATGTAAATTGAGATAAAGTATGTGTATATATTTCTCTATATCTATCTCTAGACTTCTTAAATTTTATATATACATATGTAATTACAGAAATACATATACTTTGCCTATATATACACACACACACATTATAGTATATACATATATTTATTATATACACACACACTATAGTATATATGCATATATATATATATAAATATATATATATATATATATAAAATATAGTATGGTACATATATTATTTATAGCATACATATGTATGTATATGTAATCTATATGTGTATATATTACATATATGTGTGTATGTATATATATATATATATATATAGAGAGAGAGAGAGAGAGAGAGAGAGAGAGAGAGAGAACTTATGCACTAAAACATGCCTTTTTAAACCTCTTTTTAGTCTGTATGCTGTGCTTTTTTACCTGCCATCCCTTGCTTTTTGAAACTGGAACTGGGTTCACAACAATCTGTCTACATTCCCTATAATTCTACACCATGAACTTCCAACCCATTGAAGACTGGGCAGACTTTTGGCAAACAAGCTGGCCTTGGTCCTAGCTCGTAGGGGTTCAATAAGGCCTTCAATAAGAGGAGCTCACAGACCCCTGAAGTAGGATTCTCTTCATCTCTTAAAGGAGTTTCTTAGATTTCCGGGAGTCTCGCGCAGTGCTCAGTGATGCTGCCGCATTCCGCCTACATGGGGAATTTCTGGGATTCTCGAATACTTGACTTCTTCATCTACCAATATGTTAAACAAAATTAATGATTCCATTTATAAGAATTTCAGGGCCCTGAAAAGTGGAAAAAAAAAATCTCCAAAACATTTTTTCCAGGATGGGGGTTTTATAGTCAGACAAAAGTGCCCCTATAATATTGGGAGTTGACCCATTGTTCTTCTGATGATTGCTTGGGTATAACCTTGAAGGGAGAACTACATCTCAACATCCAATATTTTTCCCCAGTCTTCAGCACTCTAGTCTTTCTAGACTAGATACCTGTGATAAGATTTTTTTTCTTTTAAAGGAAGGTTAGCCGCATTTTTAAAACTCACCCTTTGTTATTCTTCCCAATGTAATAAACCGATGCCATACTTCAGAGGTCCCTCGGAGTGTCTATGCTTGTTTTCGGAGATTGGCTTTCATAATTTTTAATATACTTTGCCTTTGCACCTCAGTAAAATTGATCTCATTCATTCTGGCTTCAAATGATCTTGGAAGCACTTGAGTGCTCCACACAAACAATGACAGCAAGAACTCGAACAATTACAGAAATGGGCTTTTTAAAAGCCACAAAGTTTTCCTATTTCCCAGGGGTAATATCTATTCTTAAGAACACAAAATCCAACCTTCATCTAGAAGAGGAGCTTTTAAAGGTGGGCAAACCAATCCGATCAGCTTCGTCTGCTGAAGGTCAGACACACTGAGGCAGCCTAACCTCGACAGAAATACAGATAACGGTAGATGTTCAAAAACTGAAATCATTCCACAAGTAGTGCTTGACTCAAGTATCCTGCGCAACACTGAAAATGTCTGGAACACAGTAGGCACTTAATACTTAGAGAATGGAAGTGAAGGGAGTGGGTAATGAACACAGATGTGCCTCCTTCTAAATCAATATAATCCTCATTGAAATGTATTTTAAATTAAAAAATTTTTTTAATTGTCAACAAAGGGACTCAGAAACCAAACACATGGCAGGAGGAAGGACAATGAAGGGAAGGCATATTGCCCAGAGGCCTCGGAGACCTGTGATGGTCTTTGTCTTTAAAGCTTCCACAGTCCTTCCCAGGTAAGGGAGAAGGCAGCCCTGAGTTCTCTTCGGTCTCCCCACCTGGGCCCGACAACATGGGAGCCACCACGAAAAGTTCAGAGAGCTCAGCTTTATAGATCCTTCCCAGGAGATCAAAGAGCAGATGAATGTTGGACCTGCATACTGCTACTTCTGGCTCGGAGCCAAGGAAATAACTGGCCTTGGACTCAAAGCGGGTTTTGCTGAAGATGAAGAGTTCAGAAAATCCAAAGATGGGCGAATCAATGGCGCTTACCAACACTGACCTCCTAGAGACCTACAATCATCAGAGAAAGAGACAGACAGACAGACAGACAGACAGGGAGGATAGATGGACAGGGAAGAGAGAGAAAAAGAGAGGGGGAGAAGAGAGAGGGAGAGAGGAAGGGAGGGAAAGAGAGAGAAAGAAGAACAAGAAGAAGAGGAAGAAGAAGAGGAAGAAAAAGAAGAAGAGGAAGAGGAGAAAAGGAGGGAAGGAAAGAGGGAGAGAGAGAGAGAGAGAGACAGAGGTGGGGGAAGGGAGAGACAGATTTCAATAAGTTTACATAGTAATCTAGATCTATCCATCCAGAAATGGATCCTCATACAGATTTGTACCTCTAGACATCTAGATAGACATGGATGTGCACACTGCTTCACAACACCTATTATGTGCCAGGCACTGGGTGAAGCACTTTCCACTCATTCACCCATATGGACCTCATAACCCTAACCCTTAGAAGGCAGCTGTTATTATTATTATGCCCTTTTACATCTGAGGAAACTGAGGCAGCCAGAAGTTCAGTGATTTCCCCAGTGTTCCTTGGCGAATTTAACGTCCAAAGACATATCTGAACACGATTCTTACCAACTCTGGGCCTCACATTTGCCACACAGGACAGCCTGGGGGACGTGGTCAGTCTCTGGCTAAAACCCAGACTGCACTGGGGCTCTGCGTGGCCTGCCTCCCCCTTTGTTTCTAGATTTTCACCACTATTTTTCACACATTCCTCCTTAGTCAGTTGGTCCACCGGCTCTCTGCTTCCATATTTTCTTTCAAGGATCAGCTTGATACTGCTGCTCACAGTGTGGAGACTTTGCAGGACCCTCCCCCCCGCCAAATCCTCTGAGAAGTCAAGAATCTTTTCAGTCATGTCCAACTCTCCAGAACTCAATTAGGGTGGTAGCCGAAATCCTGGCCTCTGGTCATTTTACAGATGAGTAAGTGGAGGCAAACAGCCTGGCCCAGGTTCACACAGCCAGATTTGAACTCCCATCCTCCGTCCATCCCTCCACCCAGTTGCCCATAAGACATTTCCATTTCTTATGAGATGAATATCAATAGCTACCTCATACATAAATAAAAGTTTGGGGGTGGGAATTTAAGGGTTTTAAAGGGGTGGTTCCTGAGACCAAAAAGCATGAGAACCATTGTCCCATGTGACAAATTTCTTGATTTGCCCCCTTTTTATTTGGGCTTTCACCCAAATTATTTTGTGTGCTGTGCCAGGGTTCGTGTCAAACCGTAGCCCACCCCCTGCCCTCACCCTCCCAGCAGAATAAAGACTCCTTGGGGTCAGGGATGGTTTGCTTCATGTCTTTGTATGCTGAATACCTGGCAGGAGGCCTAGAATACTGTAGGCAATTAATTACACTGAATTGAACCAAATTGAATATTCATGGACACAAGTTAAAATTATGTCATTGTCTAAAGGGTGGAGTTTTTTCTTTCTCTACATTAAGACAATTATGCCCTGAACGCTAACACTAAGACAACTGCAGAAATCTTCTTTTTAAAAGAAAAGCTAACACATACATAGCCAAGAACAAAATGGGAGCTCACTTTTTCCGAGGGAAAGCAACCCAATGGAAGGCTGGCTAACTTGGGATGTGGACACGTGGCGGGGAGGGATGCTCCTTCTTTCCCAGGGTATCCATCTCCTAGTTGGCTAAACTTAAAAATGGGTCCGTGATCAATAAGTCAACAAGCACTGGGCTCATCCAACATCTGGGCAATGTTATCAGGTGCCGGGAAAGACCAATCCTTCTCTTTGGGATCTACTTAAGCACATAGAGAATAACTAGCAAGAGAATCGATTTAAAGGGCAATAGCAGATAGTGGTGGGGATGGGTGTTAGGACCTGGGGAGACCAGCAGAAGACAATGAAATGGGTATAGAAGGCACCAGGAACTCCAGGAACGGGACAGTCAGCTCATCCCCTCCTTGCACAGGAGCCTGCTCCATGTTTAAAGGTCACTAATCATTAAAAAGGGGGGTTTGGGACCCCTGTGTTGGGATTACTAGGTGAGAACTGAGGTTGTCTGGATGGTGACAAGGTGAGAATTCAGGTTTTCTGGACAATTACAAGGTGAGAACTCAGGTTGACTTGATAGAGGGGGCAAGCTCATTGGCTGGGGTGGTTCTTCCCAGAAGCCCTTGCATTATCCCACGCCCATTCTCTGGGAGGATAAAAAGAGACAGCACTGGGCGCAGAGAGCAGATCGGCCTGGAGAAGGATAAGAGCTGGAGGAGATTCAGAGCCAGGATTCAAGAAGAGAGACTCTCTGCATTACATCAGGCCTGACGGGGCTCTCTGCAGGAAGGGAAGTCACTTCTTTGGACAAGAGTTAACAGCAACTGCCTGGAGACAATGGTTCACTACAGGAAGAAGAATCTGTCTGAGAGATTTGAGTAGACACAGCAGATCTCTTCCCAGAGAGCGATCCGGCAGCTTCTAGAGAAGACAGCTCGCTACATTTGGCGCCCAACGTGGGGCCAGGACTTTTGCTTATCCTGACAAGAGGAGCTAGACCAGACCTTCGCATTCTGGCGCCCGAACAGGGACAGACACAGTCCTGATTCCAGTGGAAAAGCTTCCGATCTAGATCTCAGTCTCTCTGACCCAGAACCGTGAGTAACGAGGAAACTTTGTTAAAGATTAAGTGAGCGTGCTAATAGATAAATAAGGAACTTAACTTGTTAAGGGCTAAACCAGGAATCTCTTATAGCTGAAATGGGGCAGATGTTAGCTATATTCAATCCCTGGACCTCAGCCGACTCAACCTCAGCCCCAGAAGCAACCTCAGCTCCACCCCCATTCAGGAGTGGTACTATAGAGAGTATAATCAAGATAATTGAGGAGCAGAGTTTACTTGTAACCTGGGTACAGATTGCTAAACTCTTGGCTGCATTAAGACGCACATCCCCTTGGTTCTTAGAGGAAGAAAAGATAGATGTAGATAAATGGAAGCTAGTGGGATATGAAATGAAAGAATTTCAAGCAAAAAATGGGCCTCGTTCAATTTCTGCAGAAGTATTTTATATCTACAACATAGTTCAATTAGCCTTAAACTATCAAGCAAGTTGTAGGAGAAGGAAAAGTTCTAAAAATGAACAGAGGAGGAAGTGTGAGGAAAAAAGGAAAGATCAAGATCTTTCCCTAGAGCAAGAGGATTTAAATGAGGAATTATGGTATGATTCTCTTGAAGAAGCTTCAACCCTGCCTAGAGAACAGATTATTGACAGGCCCACATCAACCCCACCTTCAGAGATGGAGGAAGAAAGAGGGGAAGAGGCAGAAACACAAACAGAATTGCCTGTGAAGAAGCCTAAGCCTATGACAAGATTAGAAAAAGCATTGGTTAAAGCTAAGAGAGAAGGACAGGATATAAGTGATTTTATACATGCATATCCTGTGATTGAAAATACTGACTCTGTAGGTAAAAAAAGGAGAAGATATGCACCTTTAGATTTGAATAAAATTAAGGATTTGAAAAAAGGTTGTACCCTTTATGGGGCTACATCAGCTTATGTCAAAATGTTACTAGATGGTTTGTCTTATGAAGTCCTAACCCCGAATGATTGGAAATCCATAGCAAGGACATGTCTGGAACCTGGAGAAAATTTATTATGGCTTGCGGAATTTCATGAATTATGTAAAATTCAAGTCAGATGCAATTTGGAAATAGGAGTTAACACACAATTCACTTTTGAGCACTTAGCTGGTGAAGGTCAGTATGGAGAGAATTCGGAACAGATTAATTATACCATGACAATATATGAGCAAATTGCTAAGGCTGCAATAAAAGCTTGGGGTGTCCTTCCTGGACAGAAAGATCGTGGAGAGGCTTCACTAAAATACAGCAAGGTCCCAATGAACCTTTTGCAGATTTTGTGGGACGTTTGCAAACTGCTGTCAAAAGAACTATTGGAGAAAATTCAGCTACAGAAATAATGACCAGACATCTGGCTAAGGAAAATGCCAACGAGATTTGCAAAAGAATTATATGGGGATTAGACAAAGATGCTCCTTTAGAGGAGATCATAAGACGCTGTGCTACAGTGGGAACAAATGCTTTTTACACCCGGACAATGATGAATGTGGAAAGACAGGGTCCCTCATGGCAAGGGCCTTCTAGAGAAACTCGGCGATGTTTTCAATGTGGAAAAATTGGGCATCTAAGAGCTCAGTGTAGATATGGAGATACAGTGAGAAGACAGGGTGAGAGAAGACCTAAAACTCCATGTCCAAAATGTCACAAGGGCCTCCACTGGGCCTCTGAATGTAGATTGACACAGGGAAATGACAGGTGGGGCCCAGCTTCAGGCCCCCAAGTGGGGCATGATGGCAGCCGAGGTTACATCCAGAGAATTTTAAGACACGATCAATCAGCCAAAAGGCAATCAGATGGAAGAAAGGGATTGAAATTAGGAAAAATAGAGTTGTGTGCAGTAGAGACTACCGAGATACTCCCTGGAGAAGTGAAATCTGTTCCTGTTGAGCCTATGGATCCTTTGCCTTCAGGCACAGTAGGCTTGACCATTTCACCTTCTGAGAGTGCCTACAAAACAGTGTCCATCCATACACTGATGTGGGAGACTGGAGAACGTGTATCTAATATCCCAGTCACTAACACAGGCAGACAACGTGTGATTTATCAACCAGGAGAAGTAGTAGCATCAGGCTTATTGTTACGGACCCCTAATAAGCAACCTAGTGATAGTCGCCTAGATTTTGACTCCAATGAACAAAATCCAGGAATATATTGGACAGCAGCTGTGACAGCTGACCGACCTATGCTTACTATTTATATAAACGGAATACCATTTGAAGGATTGGTAGACACGGGGGCAGATCGTACAGTTATTAGAGGTGCCAATTGGCCCGGTCACTGGCCAAAGATTAAAGCAGACACCTATATGTCTGGGGTGGGAGGATCAATAGCAGCAGAGGTTAGTGCTAGGCCTTTGAGATGGGTATTTGAAGGAGAAACAGGAGCTTTTACTCCTTTTGTGGTTGAAAAAATCCCCATCAATCTGTGGGGAAGAGACATTTTACAGCAGATAGGATTACAAATAAGCACTTCGGCTTTTTAGGCAGGGCTGCTGTTGAAGGCCTACCTGCACTTTCACCAGTTCCTATTCAGTGGAAGACTGATTCACCAGTGTGGGTAGAACAGTGGCCCTTAAGAAGTGATAAAATTCAGGCCTTATTAGACATAGTGCAAGAACAACTTGACCAAGGACACTTGCGGCCTTCTCTAAGTCCTTGGAATTCCCCAGTATTTGTGGTGAAAAAGAAATCTGGAAAATGGAGGATGATAACTGATCTAAGAAGAGTAAATGAACAGATGGAAACTATGGGAACTCTTCAGCCTGGACTTCCATCTCCTACTCAGTTGCCAAGAGAATGGCCTCTATGGGTTATAGACATTAAGGATTGTTTCTATTCTATTCCTCTAGATAAGGAGGATATGAAAAGATTTGCTTTTTCAGTGCCTAGTGTTAATTTGGCTGAGCCTTATAAAAGATATGAATGGACAGTTTTGCCACAGGGAATGAAAAACAGCCCTACTATGTGCCAAATGTATGTTGCAGCTGCTCTTGCTCCAGTAAGAAAAGCCTTTCCAAAAGTAATATTGTTACATTATATGGATGATATTTTGGGATGTGCACCTGAGGAACAAATGTTAGAGGCATGTCTACAAAGGACCATGGAAACATTAAAGTACTACAAACTGCATATAGCTACAGAAAAAATTCAAAGACATGCTCCTTTTCAATATTTAGGATATGAAGTATATCCTAAGACACTCACAGTACAAAAGCTTTCTTTAAGAACAGAGAAGTTGAACACCTTAAATGACTTTCAAAAATTAATAGGAGATATCCAATGGATGCGTCCAGTGTTAGGCTTAACTACCAATCAACTACAACCTCTCTATGACATTTTAAGGGGAGACAGTGCTTTAAATTCACCACGCCAGCTTACAAAAGAAGCACAAAAGGCTTTGAGAGAAGTTGAACTGGCTTTATCCAATGTGGTTGAAAGAGTCACTCAAAAACCCTTGGAAATATCAGTTTTTGCTACAAAAGAGGCACCCACAGCAGTCCTTCATCAAGGAGACAGAGTGATTGAGTGGGTGAACCTCCCAGCACAACCAGAACAAAGCCTTACACCTTACCCAGTGCTTGTGGCTAGGATTTTATTAAAGGCTATTAAGAGAGTAACACAATTATCTGGGATAAGTCCTGAAAAAATATACACATTCTATACTAACGCACAGATTAATGTATGCTGTGAGAACATCCCAGAATGGCAAATTTTATGGGAGATGTTAGGATTACTAAGTGAGAACTCAGGTTGTCTGGACAGTGACAGGTGAGAATTCAGGTTTTCTGGACAATTACAAGGTGAGAACTCAGGTTGACTTGATAGAGGGGGCAAGCTCATTGGCTGGGGTGGTTCTTCCCAGAAGCCCTTGCATTATCCCACGCCCATTCTCTGGGAGGATAAAAAGAGACAGCACTGGGCGCAGAGAGCAGATCGGCCTGGAGAAGGATAAGAGCTGGAGGAGATTCAGAGCCAGGATTCAAGAGAAAGACTCTGCATTGCATCAGGCTTGACGGGGCTCTCTGCAGGAAGGGAAGTAACTTCTTTGGACAAGAGTTAACAGCAACTGCCTGGAGACAACGGTTCGTTACAGGAAGAAGAATCTGTCGGAGAGATTTGAGTAGAAGACACAGCAGATCTCTTCCCAGAGAGTGATCCGGCAGCTTCTAGAGACGACAATTCACTACACCCCTGAATACTAAATATGTGATGGTATTTCTTCAAAGTCTTCTCATTCCTCTTGCCTCTCCCTCTCTATCCTAGAAAAATGCCATCTTTCCCTCTCGTGCCAGAGAAGGGCTGGAGAGCAGAAAGAGGTTTGGACTAGGAGTAAAGAAGCCTTGAGTTCAAATCCAACCTCATCCTGGGCAAGCCTTCTCTGTGCCTCAGTTTCCTGGTCTGTAAAAAGAGGGATATAAGCAAAGCACATCCCTCCAAAGGTTGCTGTGAAGGTCTAAGAAAGGACCAGATCTCAGGTGCTTTGCAAACATTAAAGAGATATTATAAGAACATCACTGTTGTTCTTTTCCAATGATGTATTTCAAACCCTAAAGTGCCCTGTGGCAAGATTAGTTTGGGAAACACAACTGCAAGCAAATCATTCCCCTTAAATATTCATGACTGTACCATCCCAAGGAAGGAAGATGGGTAATAAAATAAAATAATATAAAATAAGTGCTATTGACACTTTTAAAATGGGTGTCAGGGATCTGTTTTAGGGCATCGGATTTAAAGGGTCTTGTTCATCACTTCCTGTTTTGATGATGTCCTTGAAACCGTGGACCTCCTCTGCTTCTGTGCAGAAGTGGAGCCCGTGGTACACAATACCGCATAGACTGTGGAGCCGGAAGAGTTCTTTTCCCCTCATCTTTTACTTTGTTTTAATTTTTATAATGACAGACTGAATGGAGAGAGGAAAGTGATATTTTTAGAAACGAAGGTGATGGGGAAACAAAAGGTATCGCTGGAAATTAATTTACCATAAAACAAGAAAGCAAAGAAACTGTGTGTCTGTCTGTTAGTGAGAACGAGTTAGCACTAAAGTGCTCAGTTTGCCCAGAAGTAAAGGTAGAGTCTAGGTCACCGTGGTCCCCGCCATCCCCAATGGCTCAGACATTCTGTAATTTGACTGGAATTCACATCTGCATTTTCCTAAACTGCCTCATATATGCAAAGAGATCTATTCAAATGTACTTGTCTGCATTTCTAGATGGGTCCTCCACAGGCAATTCTTTCATTTTCCTTTTAAATAATTGCAGAACTTAGGTTCTTTTGCAATCTTGGACACGTCTGACTCAAGATGCTCTCAGAGGGCCATGGAAGGGAAGGAAGCAAAACTCTGTAAGGGGAAGCCACTGATTGCCCCACTGGGCTGGAACGGGCCTCTTGCTTTGGTTCCTTCACTTTTTTTCTCCCACTATAGGTCAGAGCTGGCCACGGGTGACCGTGGTGACAAAGCACTGAGTCACTCAGAGGGCTCCCCTTTTCAAGGAAAGAGTAAGGCAGGGAAAACCCGGCCCAATTGGCCTGGAACTGGAGAGAAGACTGAGACTCCCCCAATGTTGCCGATGGTTGATGGAGGCAGAGGTCCCCGGTACAAAGCCCGCCTGCGTCACGCCCTGAGAGCCGATGGCCCCCCGTGGTGTTTCCACAGCTTGGACACCGTGCCATTTGTGCCGAGCACCCTCATGCTTCCATCGGTCTCTTTGGCTGTTTGAGGAGTTCAGGGGGAAAAGGGAGGGATCTCACACCTTTTTCTTATGAACTCAAGATCTTCTACAGCCCTTTCTTTAAAAAGAAATCTTAAGGATTTCTTATACAAAATCTTATACAAGAAGGTCACGGTCAAAACTCGAATCCTCAGAGACAGAAAAGCCAGTTGCTCCACTTCCCAGACGGTTTGTTGGAGAACGGGCTGTGCTTCTGGGAGACAGCAGAGCAAAAATTATGGTAAGCCCCAAAGATTTCATGGAAACGGGCCATGTTATTAATTGTATTGCTAATAGCAGGTTTGATTAAGGCAGCATCCTGGAGATAAAACTCAGAATCTGGCCGTAGACTTTCCAGCCGTGGTGGTGAGACAAGAGACTTGTGATCCCCTCCACTTCCCACAGGAGCATCAGGATGCTGCCGGTGTTACAGAAAATGGTCCGGGGGAGGGAGGAGAAGGCTTGGGCCCTGCTCCGAGGTAGCACCCCACCTTCTGTTCTGCTGCAGGCGCCGATACCGACCATTCAGGCGGCGTGGGCGGAAAGGGATTTTTCTGGAGAGCCATCCTGTGGCATCTCCTCTCTCTAGTTTTTAGAGCGGGTGCACCCCAATGGCTTGGAGCAGAGCTTAATCCCAAGTTCTCTCTCATAACCAGTCCCACAGATCTTCAGACTCACTCTCCTCCTACCCCGAAGAAAACGAAGTCAATTAAACTTGTTCAATAGTAAACTAATGAGACCTATTTAGCATCATTTCCTAATTTCCTTCCCTTGTACTATTCTCTGCAGGATGTTTCTCTCTCACTGAAGCACAATCATCTCTCATTACCATAGATTCTGAAGTCCTCCAGGGTCTCCGCGCTGTCCTGGTGGCATTTAGACACGGCACGGAACCTTCTCTAGTACACAGAGCTCTTCTTTTGCCAATTTAAAAATGTCAAGTCCCACTGTTCTCAACTGAAAGATGTGGCAGGAGAATTCCAAGCTAATTACACGTATGTGCGCGCGCGCGCACACACACACACACACAAACACACACACACAGATTTCTCCTTGGGTGGAAGCCTTTCCCCACGTCATCAGAAACCTAACAAACCTGTGGACACCTCGCTGCCGCCAAATCAGGTCACCATGATCTCGTTCTACTTAAAAATGGAAATTAAAAAGCTCTCCAATCACCTTCTTTCCCATTGGAGCCCGATCCAAGGAAAATGGAATTCATAATCGATAAGGGTAAATATAGCCGGGCTTGGACGGCACCCTGTGGCACCTCAGCGAGGGGCGAGAGCGTATAATACCCGTCTTATCTAATAATGGCGCTCTATATATAGAGAATATATGTGCGTATGCCTCCCAGACACGTTGAACAAGGAACAAAAATAATCCTGGGAACTCAAACACTAAACAAGCACATTGCGTTTCTCTTCCAATTCCCCCCCCATCGAGCAGCCAGTGACATACATGTGGAGGGCTGCTGGCTTCTCAGTCATAACCGGCTTTGACATTTCTGACTTCAGAATTTGAACCAATGGATTTCAAGCCTGGGGCCAAAAGTGCCGTTATATAAATCCCCAAACTTTGGGACTTAGAAAAGCCTTCTAAATTTGGCTCGCAGGTCTCACCGTCAAGCCAGACCAAGGCATTTTGTCCTCTGATTGTCTTAGCCTGTGATCCTAGGTTTCAAGTTGGAAGTGACCCCAGAGGTCACCTGGACTCTCTTGTGCATTTTATAGACAGGAGAAGAGGTTCAGAATCTTGAAGGGATCGGCCCTGGAGACCCAGGCCGAATTACCAAGGGAATCCCCTGATACTCTTCCTCAAAATCCGATAGAGAAAATGCCAAGGCAATGTCCATCCAAAAGTGTGGGGCAAAATAAGAAGAAAAGGGGGTAGCGTGGGGTAGAAAGGAGAGAGAAGAGAAAATTCCATGAATTTCCAAAGTCATACAATGCATACCAAACATCTTTAAACTATAACGGCGACCAACATACTCAATAAGTTTGGAAAATTAATCCGAGCCTTTGTGGATTCTGATTTCTCTAAGTGAGGCACGGCTTCTCCGTGGAACTGTAAAAGTATTAGACCAAGCTAGAGGAATGCTGCTTCTCTTAATTTACAGATACGGCTGCAAATGGCAGCCTGTTGGACAAGGATGAAACTCGGGCCTAGAAAAATGAGAATTGGGGTTTCTAGCTCTGTTGGCACCAAAGGCAGTCAAAGCCATATTCATCAAAGAAAACAAATCTTGAAAAAAGCGTGTAAGTTTAGAGAAAAAGTCTTATACACACACATACACGCACTCAAATGTTTAAATTTGTTTTTTAATCACTACATCCAATAAACCGTTCCAGGTGATTTCTGTGGTTCTAGAGAACATGGGCTTGTCTTCCAGGGACTCATGTGGATGCACGGGGAAGCCAGCAGTGGAACAGTCTTTGAAAAGCCAGGTAGAGAAGCAAGGAAAGTGAATTGAAGGGGGATAGGGTGATAAGAATAATGTAAATACTGTCAAGGCCTCAGAATAGGTTAAGAATAGCAAAGGCAGGGGTATGAAATGGGGGTGTCTAGGAGGCCTCGTGGATAGAGTGCAGTCAGACAAGTTCAAATCCAGCCTCACGCTCCCTAGCTGTGTGACCTTGGGCAAGTCACTTGACCCAGTTTGCCTTAGTTTCCTCATCTGTAAAATGAGCTAGAAAAGGATACGGTTAACCGCTCCAGTATCTCTGCCAAGAAAACCCCAAATGGCCTCATAAAGAGTCAGATGTGACTGAAAAATGACTAATCAACAACTAAGATGAAGTTGGAACCAGATCAAACAGGCTCTTGTTTGTTGTTGAATTTGGGGTGTGAGAATTTAAATCTATGAAAATAGGCCAACACGACCAATCAAGATCTGAAGGAGTTCTGTATATTGCCTAGACTTAAGAAAATTATGCAGAGTAGGCAAAGTGTGTCAAGGATGCCTTTTTTCTCCATGTTACTAAACTGGTCATGGGTAGTAAGGTAAAACATCGCATCTTGAAGCCAGGAAAATCTGGAATCAAGTCCTGGGTGATTGGTTGAATGGACCGAAGCAGATCCCTAGACCTTTTATTATCCTAAAATTTCAGGTTTCAGATAGAATTTATATGGCGAGGAGTTTTCACAATGGAAAATATACCAATATATATACCAATGAATTCACAGGTTCCGCCTCACTCCCTAACCTTAAATATTGGAAAATCAGGAAAATACTGCAGAAACAGTATAGGTAAAGGTAAAGGTAAACAGTATAGAAGGTAGGGGGAAAGACATTGACTTAACTCTCCTATTAATTTTGTGGAAAAGACACGGAGCTATGGGTATGGGATGGATGGTACGGGTATGGATTAGATGGATCAAAAGCTGATTGAATTGGTGACCTCAAAAGTAGAGTCGTGGATGGTTTATGACAAGGCTGAGGTCCATGGTAGAGGAAGAGGGGGTGAAACTTGAACTAGGAAGATCCACATTCAGGGCCACACCTTCATCTTACATATGGTCTCAGGAAAGTAACTTTCCTTTTTATTCTGTTTTCTCAAGTGTCAAAGAAGCCAAACAAGATGGTAGCTAAGGTTTATTCCAGTTACAAATGATGATCCTATGATCAAAAAGTGCATTATTCTTAGTGTGCCTCCCCGATACTACTGCAAAGCCAGCATTTAGCGTAGTCCCTAGCACATAGTGGGCATTTAATCAATGCTTGTTGATGCAATATATTATCTAGAACTTGGAGAGAATGTCTCATTGGGTTGTGTTTAGTGACGTGCAGTTTCACATTTATATCTATCAACCATCCTAAAATAAAGAGACGGCTTGATTGGGCAATTTATAAATGAATATTTATAGTACAAAGAGGAAGAATTAATATACTGAGGAGTAGAATCAAGATATTCCAAAAAATCAACATTGTACATTATGTGAGCAAACCTGTTTTTAATAAGTATAAATGTAAAATCCTACCTAAGCTCAAAAAATCAATTTCACAGATACTAAATAGGGTCATAAGACATTGTTAGAGAGCAGCCAGTCTGAACAATGTCTTAAAGGTTTTGTTGATCATACGCTCATTATGAATCAGCAATACAACATGTCAGTCAAGAAAGGTAATTCAGTCTTGGACTTTATTAAGGGGGGCACACTTTCAAGGGAAAAGAAGATGATGGCCTATGAACTCTTCCATGTTTAGAACATATAGGGAGTAATTCTAACTTAAACAGCCATCACTGTTTAAGAAGGATGCTGAGAAGCTGGAGAACATACAGAGTGAGTCAATCAGGGTGACAAGACAATGTTATCATGCCGTGTGAAAATTGGGTCCTGGAATTAGACATAGAGAAGTTTGGGGACCAGTCATAGAGGGTGGAATGTAAATGCTATCATCAACATCACCATTATCATAATGATCACCATCATCTCCATCACTATCACCACCATCACCATCTCCATCACCATCACCAACACTATCATCACCATCACCATCATCTCCATCACTGTCACCATCATCACCATCTCTATCACCAACACTATCATCACCATCACCAACATCACCATCTCCATCACTATCACCAACACTATCATAACTATCATCTCCATCACTATCACCATCATCATCTTCATCACTATCACAATCACCATCATCATCATCATCATCATCACCATCATCTCCATCACTATCACCATCATCACCATCTCCATCACCAACACTATCATCACCATCACCATCATCTCCATCACTATCACCATCATCACCATCTCCATCACCAACACTATCATCACCATCTCCATCACCAACACTATCATCACCATCACCAACATCACCATCTCCATCACTGTCACCAACACTATCATAACTATCATCTCCATCACTATCACCATCATCTTCATCACTATCACAATCACTATCATCATCATCATCATCATCACCATTATGAATAATAAATTTTCATCATCATCCATTCCAAACCACATGCCCAACAAGAGACCACCAAGCCACTGCTTAAAGTCCTTTAATGAAAAGCACTTTATTCTGCTTTGCAGCAGCTCTAACGGATGTGAGTTGTTCTCCCACCTTACCCATGCTTCTCTAACAATGAACATCCCCGCCCACCCATCCACTACTACTCTGGCCCACATAACCCCATAAATGTTGACCACAAGAAATGAGAACAGAAGGAAAAAAAAATAAGAGGAGAAATTGCAGAGGGAAAATTAGGTTTCAATTAAAGCAGGGGTAGGAGTTTGGGTGGGGGGAGAAATGGAGATTTCCTTACACTGGGAGCTGTCTGAAAAAGGAATAGACTGCCTTTAGGAGTACTCATAAGTAGAGATTTGATGACCATTTTTGAGTCTTTTATTTGGTGGGGGGGAGGGGGAGGAGAAGAAGATGGGGGCAGAATTTTTTGTTCAGTGACAAGTTTTAACAAATGTCTCCTAAAACCCTCTTAATACTTTGAGCTTCTGGGAACCTGTGAGATCTTGATCTTTCTCTCTGTCTCCATCTCTCTGCCTTTATCTCCATCCCTGTCTTTCCTCCTCTCCCTTCTTTCCTCTTCCTCCCTCCCTTTCCCTTTCTCCCTCTCCTTCCCTTTCTTTCTGTTTCCCTCCCCCTCCTTCCCTTCCTCTTTCCCTCTTGGCATCTCTCTCCCCCTCCCTCCTTTTCCCTCCTTCTTCTCTCCCTTTTGGACAGAGAATCTTCTATGTCAGTTCAACGGCAGATTAATCACTTTCACAACCTACAGAAAAAAGTTTTCTGGAAAGCATAGCAGTCTGCAAGTGTAAATGACAATCTTACTCTTTCTGAAGCTCAGACGCCCACTGCTTCTCTCTCATCCATGACTCAGCGCTAAGATCTAATAAAATGGGCAAAATTCTCTTTTAAATATTGTGAACTTTCTCTCCAGGCACGACACTGTCAAGAATCTCCCCCACCGCCCCCAAAGTTTGATAGACATCACAAGGAGCTGTCCACCGCTGCCCGGCAGCCTCCGAAGCAGTCCCGGCCTGCTGCCGCTTTCCACAGGTTCTGCCTTCTCACCCCCCGCCAAGCCCTATCTATTTAATAACCTGAGAATTTATGCCGTGTGCATTCCCAATCAAGATTTTCATGGGGGCGAGGGGATGAAGTTACACTTTGGTGAATCAAACTTTTGAGCAAACCAGAAAGAACGATAGAAATCAGAAGCTTGTGGTAAAGGGATGGGGCTTTTTACTGGGGTTTTCCCCACCTCGATGAAAAATATCACTTAACCTGGGGGTGTGAATTGCTCCCTAGAAACTGCTTAGTTACTAGGCAGCCATCAGAAGGAGGAGAAAATCTCGTTGTCTAATATTTTCTTCTCTCACACACTGGCCAGGAAGAAAGAGAAGCCTCAGCCTTGTCCCCCCCGGGGGGGACATTGTGCACACAGGAGGCCCTGAATTAATGGTCACTCGATTAAACTGAATATCTAATCATGGAAAAGTAAGATGGAATTAAACCACACTGTCCAGGATGGCCTCCAAGAGTCTGATGGACTCACGGCTTGGAAATGGGAAGGAATGACTTCATGGAATAATATGAAACGGCTGCTCAGGTTGCCCGGCCAATCTAGGAAAGCCAGTGGAACTCACAGGTAGAGAAGGTGAGCGATGTCACCATAGAAAACCCTACATCTGGAACTGTTGGGATAATGGGATAATCTGGATAATGGCAGGGTCCCAGGACTACCACAGCTCAAAGTGGGAAAGGTTCTTGGGGAGGAGCCAAGGTCAAGGGAACACCCAAACTGAACAGATGGGGGCACGGAGGCCAAGAGAAAGCCAGTGATTTACCTAAGCTACTAATTAACAGAGCTGAGATTTGACCTTAGGTCCAGGTTCATTTTTTCTTCTCCACCCTTTCTGACCCAATTCTGCAAGGAATGCCTTCTCCCGCTCTCCTGAGAGGAGCTTATCCCCCTTGCAAGGTGGCAAGAGCTTGAATCCTAAGGAGGCAGCCCATTCTCCTTTAGAATTGGTCTATGTAAGAAAAGAGAAACTGGATCAATAGCAATTATAAAAAGATAATAAAGATCCTTTTGGGCCTAATCTTATGTCAGTAAAAACTAATTAAATTGGACAAATTTAAGCTAGTATTCCACTTACTGGGAAGAAGACAGCATTCAAATTAAATTAATAAGGACTTCCAAAAGCTCATTCAAAACGTGGTTGGCAACAGTGCCTATGTCTATGACTTTTTATTTTATTTTATACTTCTTTTAATGGCAATCTTTCTAAACTACATCACCCTTCCTCTGGTTCTCTCTTAAATAGAAACTCTATTTGGATGGGTTATTGATTTCAGAGCTGTAGATGCTCTCTTTAACTATGAAGAGCTTAGTCTCCCAATAGCTTATTTAAAACAATCATACTCATGATAATCAATGCTTTGGTCTGTTCTGGAGCCACAGGGATGGAACATCTCTCCAGACTCGATAGATCTACAACTTAGAACAAGAGTTGTAGATGCCCTCTCACCATACAGAGGGGCAAACTGAGGAGCAGCAGCATTCAGAGACTTACAAAGAGGCCCAAGCACAGCAAGTGGCAGAGTCATTGGCTTTTGCATCTCTGATTTCAATTCAAGGGCTCACTAGAACTAGGAAGAAATGTAAGCACAAAGGTTGAAAAGGCTCCTAAATGAAGAAGATTCCCCTTCTCCTAAGCCTGTAACTTTATCCACATGGTACCAGTCCCTTCTCCATCCTTTTCCATGTTTTCTCTGAAAAAGTTTGGGCTCCTTTGACTGTCATCAGAGCTAGGGATAGGGTCCTCCAAGTTCGATCACAAATCATTTCTACTCTACCGTCCAACATGGCTTTTCTCTCATGTACGTTTTCTTCCTGGCCTTCATGGAGAGAGGTTGACCTTTTTTCTCATCTCCCATCCGTTTCTCCTTGTGAGACGAACCAGCTTCTTAAAATTGCATTAAAAGAGCCTGGACATGAAGCAGAGTATGGGAGTTTAAACAGTGACCCAGGAATTGACTACCTGCCATACACTGAATCCTTTCTGTTTCCATTTCTGGGTCTTGGAAAGTTCCATTAAATGGAACTTCAAAATCCTTGTGAGCTCTAGAGCCTGTTGATACAATCTATGGCTAGAGGACCAGAGAATGAAGCTGGAAGCAGCCTTAGCAGCATCTGATCTAAACTCTCTGTTAAAAGCCTGGGAGATTGAAGGCCAGAAGATGACTTTCTCACATTCACCGAGGAAGTACTTGACAGAGAAAGGATTTTCACCCCCTCCTCCTTTAGTTTTTTCAGCAGTGATGCATTTATCACCACTAAGAATTATATTTTTTATTGTTGAATTATATTTTTGTTGTTGAATTATATTTTTGTTGTTGAATTATATTTTTGTTGTTGCTCTTTTGGAGTATTCAACTTCTGGGTTCAGAGCTAGGCTGAATATTTTAGGATATAAGAATAGCTGGATTCCTTAACCAAGATGGTATTCTAGAACAATTTTTTTTTTAGTAGGATGGTATTGTAACATTTATTAAAATAATGCTATGGGTTAATAGAAACAGCAAAGAACCAAAGAATTAAAATGCAAGCTATGCAAAATCCCAACTAAAACCCAAATGTGTCTAATGTATTCATTCAGTAGCTAACTAAAAGCCCAAGAATGACAACACTCTCAATATAATAAAGTACTATTGTGACACATGTAAAATGTATGGGATTACCTGCCATCGGGGGGAGGGAGTGGAGGGAAGGGGGATAATTTGGAAAAATGAATTAAAAAAAAAAAGAGAAAGAAAAAATATATATATATAATAAAGTACTGCAAAACAATTGGCAATTTTCAGTTATCAAAACTGTGGGTTTTGCATTTTGTATCCTTTTCTCAATCAGGAAAAAAATTCATTCTAGAACAATTTCCATCATAATAAAACACTGTCCCGTTTGTGGGTCCATGGATTCCCAGTGCCACACAAGTAGACCAAGAAAGCATCACTACCAAACTCCAGCTGTGTGATCCAGAACTCAGTGCCCCATTCTCAAAGTAGAAAAGGAGAAAGCCGGGAATCCAAAAGGGAGACGGGAAAGAGACTTCCCATCTCAGGCAAAATCATCATGTTATAAAAATAACATTCATTAAAAAGAAGAGAACGCCATCTTGAATGGCCAACATTTCTTCCTCTTCTTAGGAATGTCAAGGTAGAACTTTACAGTTGGAGAAGGAATTTTTAATGACATTCCTTTTCATTTCTTTATAATGGCACACAAGATATCTGACAACGGTTAAGTGTGGTTCTTTGGGCCATTGCCCATCAGGAGTTCAAAATAAAAGACCTAGACCCGAGCCTGATAGCAAGGAAAAGCAGCTTGGCTCAATGGGTATTGCTTTTGACATTGTGTGGAACCATGGACACGTCACTTCAAAACATCCTGGATCTGTTTCTCCTTTCATAAAATGAGTTGGTCTCAGAGATCACTTCTACTTTTCCATCTTTGACCTTTTTAAACCCCTTAAGCTCCCACGTTAAAGCAAAGGGATTGGACTAAATGGACTAAGAGGCTCTTTCTAGCTCTGATGCTTTGTAGGTTTCTTAGGAACTGTTGTATATATATACAGAGCCTTGATCTCTCAGGTTGTTGTGAAATTTAAATCCAAGAAATGGATTTAATCTCAAAAACAAATATATGTGTGGGTAGAAAGTAAAACAAAGGGGGAGAGAAAAAAGGAAAATGAGAAGACATTTCAATTATTTAGGGCCCTGACTCTTGGGATTAAGTGTTAGCTGTCTTCAGCTCTGTCAGAGCATTATAGATATATGGGACTTGCTGTTACATTTGCAGAGAGGCAAGATGCAGAGATGGAAAGTGGGAGAGGGATTCTGTCCTGAGAAGAACGAGAGATGTCTGTTAGGGGAACGGAAGGTTGAAGTGGGCCAAGGTGATGGGATGTCTCATCGAAAAGGGGTAAAGGGTCACATAGGAGAAGCAAGGAGCAAGAGATAGAAATTGCCAGGAGATTCAGGATGACATCAAACAGAACTTCCTAACAAGGAGGGCAGTTCTGAAGGAGATTGTCCCCCTGAGGAGGTCTTAACTTCCCTCTGTCTAGAAGGCTTCAAATGGAGTATGTTGGAACAGCTCTTGGGAGAAGGATCAGACACGGGGACTGGCTGAACAGGTCCCCTCCACAAGAGAACTCTGTAATTCTAGAAGATCCCCAGAACGATGGAGTTTTCCAGTTCTCTAAAGGTTTTCCCTTTTAAGGCAGAAATATAAATAAATAAAGATAAAAGCTTTTTCCAAAATTATCAGATGAAAATCTCTTTCAAATCTACAGCTGACTTCCCCATCTTCCCCTACTGATGACAAAGAACAATTTAACCTTTTCCCAGTGACTCAGAATCAGTCATAAACATGAAATATTAATAGTGCTTTAAGTTATTCCTAGTCCCCTGAGGTATGGATTTACCTCTCATGAAATAGCCCTGGCCTTCTGTATGCCCAAAACTCTTGGGTCTCTCTTTGGAACTCTCTTCTGAGTCTTTGCTGATTATTAGGCCCATAGCTGTTGCTTCTCATGGCTGTCAAGTTACTCTACTACAGAGATTCTTCTCTCCCTTTTACCATCTGGGAGCTGGGATGCTAAATAGCCAAGCTCCTTAGGCTTCTGTGCAAAATAAATGCCAACATACCGAGGCCCGAAGGGAGTAAATGCCTTCTGGGAAATTGTTTTGGTGATGGGACTTTTTTCTCCCCTTCCCTCCTGGCTCATAGTTGAATGCCAGTTAACCCAGGTAGCTGGAGCTGAGTCTTTACTGTAAATCCACACATCTTTTGTCTAGGAATTACATAAGCCTATTAGAAGTTTACTACAAAAAATAAATGATTGCTACCTGGAGAAAGAGGAGGTTTATGGGAACCTGATATCTGTCTGCAAGTATTTAAAGGGATTTAATGTGGGGAAAGGATTAGGGTTTTTCAGCTTGGCTCCATGGGGCAGAACTGGGAGCAGGGGATCTACAGAAGGTGATTTAGGACTGGGCCAGCCATCAGAAGGCTAATCCAAATTGTAACGGGGAACCTTTAGAGGAATTAGCTTTATTTTCCAGGAGGGTCATCAAGCAAAGGATGGATGACAATATGTTTGGGAAACTCTAGATATGGGGTTATTGTACAGGTACAAGTTCGGAAAGTTGATGTCTTCTAACCCTAAAATTCAGGAACTACATGATAAAGTGGGAAATCATAGTCACGTTCTTGGGGGAAGAAGTAAAGTAAAAGGTTAATACATGTTTGTGGAACTAATTGAACTTCACACAAAAGGAACTGTAGAACCCTGGGTTCTATGACCTTGACTGAGTGCTTGAATATATTTGGGGGGTAGATTTGTGTGTGTATTCGAATGTTTGTGTTTAAATATTCTAATAACTCCTTTTGAATGTATTGGCTTCCTTTTTAACCCTCTGTTATTTTATTTAATTAATTTTAAAACATGACAAAAGGGCCATAGGCTTCCTCAAATTACCATCGAAGGGGTCCAGGGCATTTAAAAAAATATAAACAAAGGTTAAAGACCCTGGGAGGTGACAGAAAAAAAAACAAGATTCCTGAACTTGGCATTCCGGCCTGTAGCTGCGCCTTCAAGGTCAAATAGGTGTCCCAAGGTGAGGAAGACTCTTCCTCCCCAGAAGTGCCTCTTACAATCCCTCACATCATTTAAGGCACATGTTGAGTGCTATTCCAGGCCTTTCTTGATGCTGTCAGATCAGGTTTTTTTATTTAAATGGTGTTTTTTTTATTTGTTCTCCAGTCATATCTTTGCAGTAGAATGTGGGCTCTCAAGAGAGAGACCGTTCCCCATTGGGACCTTTGTAAACTGTGTTCCTTGCGTGCTCATTTGTCAAGGACTCGCTGAGTGGGCTGGCCCGAGAGGCTGACCCCTCGCCGGCCCACAAAGCTTAGCAGGACTTGCAAAGGGAGGAGAGGCCTGGAAGATGCACTCTCCTGTTCTCCAGACTGCGCAGGGCATCCAGTCGGAGTAATTTTTATTTATCTGTTTATGTTTTCTTCTTGTTGTTGCTATTGTTTGGGGGTAAACAGACAGTGAACCCCAAAATGCCTAGGTGAACTGTGGTTTATCCATCATGGTAATGCCAAAGCTTGCTCTGCTCCCCAGTTGGGTTTCTTTTAAAGAGGCAAGTGTTGAAAACAGAGATTCCTAATTTAAAGCAACGTTTTGTCCCTCCCCCCCTCCCTCCCTCCCCCACAAGGGCCGGGTGACTTCTCCACAGGAGCTGTAACTGCTAGGGCCCTGGTCCCATCCCAGCATCCCAGCAGAAACTGCTGGGTGAGGAGAGCAAGCGTACCGTCTCCTCGGTATTCCTCCCGGGAAAGGTTAAGTGTATGTATTTCCTCCTGACTTTTTAAAGTGATAACTGATTTCCAGGCCCTGGAAAACATTTCACTGAACGATTCTCCCAATCAAAACTCCATCTGTACTTGAGAGGAGGCAGCCCTGCTGCTGATCACTTAGAACATTCATCCCCACAACATGTGGCGACGGCTCGGGGAGGCGCTGATTCTCCCAGGTGCCCGCATCCTCACATCTGGACCCAACTGAGCCTCGGCGTCGGTGCCCTTGGTGGTCCCGGGCAGGTTCGCTCCCCAGCGTGCGGCTCA